>NW_004797842.1:351863-385585 GCF_000002075.1 Aplysia californica
GGGTGTGGTGGTGGGGGTCTCCTGAGTAGTCAGGGGGAGTGACATCATCATCATCATCATCATCATCATCATCATCATCATCTTCATCATCTTCATCTTCATCATCTTCATCTTCATCTTCACCTTCATCATCTTCATCTTCATCTTCATCATCTTCATCTTCATCATCTTTATCTTCATCATCTTTATCTTCATCATTTCATCATCATCATCATCATCATCATCATCATTGCCTTTCTCTCCGTGCACCAGGGTATAGGCCACGGACAAACATTTTCCACCTTTTTCTATCCTGGGGCTAGTCTCTTGCTGTTATTTCGTGTCTTCTCACTTTTCTGTACATCGATTTCTGTGATTTTCCGCTGTCCTTCCTTGTTCCTGCTGATACAGAAGCTCCTCCGTCTCCCAAGATCGAAAAATAAAAAGCTGTGTTTGTCCGTGTTTCTGTAACGGACTGTTTTTTACCGGGTCGGGTAGTTGGCCCTCCGCAAACTGTCACTTTTCGGGCAACAAGACCTATGCACTTTTAGTCGCCTCTTACGACACGCAGTATCACGGCAGGTGTATTCTTTGCTCCCCCATAGTAAAATTACGGGGCCCCCCACCTATAGATTCGGAGGTGAGTTGGTTTACCATGTTTCATAATTTTTTAAGCCTGCCTGTTGTTAACAGTAGGCCTATGCAGCATGTACTGTGTATTCTATTCTCTCGTAGCGTGGGTTTCCAACTCCCATAAGTGAGAGTGAATGTGTTGGATTAGCCTTTGTAATCTTTGCTTAGGTCAAGAGTACATCCTGATTGAGAGAAAACAATGTTGTGACACTTTGGTTTTTTCCCCAATGTTTTTTCTTACAATTCTGTCGCCTCATCTCACATTCATTCATTGTCTTTGCTGTCAGTTTATTGTCACTAAACTTTGCCTCTCTATGTACCCATACTAAACGTAATCCTGTAACTCTAACGTTATGTCTTTCATTTCCTTCTTTCCTTTCTTTACTTTACCCCTTGCCTAACTTTATTGTACCATATGTGTCATGACGCACTGGAATCAGGCGCTCGTCAATTTTGGGACATTTATTCGAGTTATTGATATCATCTAATAGCCCGTTCTTTTGTCTTGCTTTTGACGAAAAAAAAGTATCCACGTATCTTGAATAGAAGTCGAGATATTTGGGATTGAATGTGGTGGGGTCGCCTGGTTTCAGATGTAAAATTAATGAGAAAATTGCACCAAAGTATGCCGACTGCCATAGATAGATAATCTTTGGAAGCTGAAAATTTATACTTTTTGTGCCTTTAATCAACTTTTCCCTGTAAAATTCACACAGAAATATGTTTTTAAGTGGACCTAAAAGGTGTTGAAAAAAAAAATCCCAAGTCGTTGGGAAAAAGACGGTTTCTTTGGTTTCTTTATTTTGAGGAGCGCCTGATCTCACCACGATGCCTCTCATATATATCAAGTTGTTCCCGACCTAACAACTCAAAACTTTCACCATCGTTGTCATCAGCCTCTCTCACCCTGTGCTGGAGTATAGGCCACTAACAAGAGCTCTCCATGTACTGGGCTATATATATTTGTGAGGCAGCATGGTCAAATCAGGCGCTTGTCAAAATAAGGAAATCAAAGAAACAGGCATTTTTCAGTCAGTTTAGCAATTTTTATCAAATTTTTTTTTTTTTTTTTGGCTCAACACCTTTAATTTTCATAGAAAAAAACATTTCCAATGTGAATGTTACGGAAAAACGTTGATTAAAGGCATAAAATTTGTAATTTTTTAGTTTTCAAGGACTCTCAAGCTATTGAAGTTACCGAACTTTGGCAGCCATTTTCTTGCTAATTTCATCACTGAAACCTGTTGACTCCACTCCCTTCAATCGCAAATGTTTAGACTTCTATTTGAGATAGATGGGTATTTTTTCATTGAAAGCAAGGCAAATAAATAAGTATTCAGATGACCCCAATAACTCCAAATGCCCAAAAATTGACGAACGCTTCATTCTACTGCATTGTGACACATATCATGTTGTTACAGACTTTACAGTACTAAGCTTTCCCCATCATTATCATCAGCATTTCTGCCCCTGTGCTGGAGTATAGGCCACTAACAGAAGCTCTCCATCTACTTCTGTCCTGGGCTATAGTCTCCACCTCCACCCCTCTGTATTTTATCTCCTCTAGGTCGGAATCTAAGCCCTTTCTCCAAGTTCTTTTAGAACTTCTTTTATTGCCTCTTTTCAAACTAAACTTTCCTAGCCCTTTGTAATGAGATGATAACTGCTATCTAATCCTAGATTCTACTCGTTAGTCTATCAACGTTGTTTTCAATACTCACAGTTTCGAGCGCGGAACGATGTGTGTGGGTCTTACAGGTCCGGAGCTCCATCCACTGTGTCGACCCACCAGTAGCGTCGATCCCTGATCAGCCTGGATTTAAGTCCTGGCTCGGAAGGCCGGTTCAACCTTCACGTCTGTTTATATACCCCCCGTGCTCCCTTATTCTCCTACACTCACTAGGCTACACTGAGTTTGTTCACTTATTTCACGTGATTCTGGCTTGTCTGGTGATCACAGCGAAGTAGACCACACCCTTTCTTCCCTTCTTTGAGCCTGTCTCACTGTCAGCGACTTTATGTTACAGAGCAGGTGCTGAGCCGGGGAGCCATGCTGAAGCTGAAGCTGGTGCTGCTGATCAGCGTCTGCCTTGACCCTCAGGTGACCCTTTCATGTGGGTGGTTGGCGGATGCTCTGGTGTGGTTTGCTCCTTCTTTCTTATCAAACATTTGTCGTCTTTATCTCCTCTCCTTCTGTTTTGTTTGTTACTCTCTTGGAACACCTCTAATCTGGGGCACTTATATGACCTTATTGTGTTGCAAGTGCCGTAAAACTCTTACTAAAACTAAAACTGAGACCGTTTCATCTAGGAAGTGTAGCGGATAGCTGGTGACCCAGAGGACATGAGAACCTGGGAAGAGGCCAAGACGTATATACACTTCAGTTAAACTGTCCCCGTGGTTTTATGCACCCCGCATAGTTTAGCAAAATTTGAATTTTTTTTTGTGCATAATTTCTGATTATTTTCCTTTATCATTCATTGTTAAAATTAACAGAATCGCATAATGTCACATTAACATTTTTTGGGTTCAGCTTGCTTTAATTCAGAATTTGTTTTGCCTAAAACGATGGGGACAGGTTAGAAATAAGGATAATAGTAAGTGCATTAGTTTTAGTAAGGTTTTACGGCGCTCGCAACTGCATAAGGTCATATGAGCTCCGAGGGGTGGATGTCAACAGAGAAGTCCTTACAGGGAATCAGGCTTACTCTAGCTTCAACAGCACAAAGTCTGCTTTGACTAAAAAGGCACCCCGGAAATAGCTGTTCACAAGAGAGTGACAAACATACAAAAGAAGTAGACGAAAAAATGACGATAGTAAGGATGAGGAAAGAAAAAGCAGCAGTTCCCTCTATGTTGTTCCAGCACAGTATGAGCATGATATTGAAAACCCAGACATGTACACTTCAGTTAGAAATAAGGATAACAGTTGCATGTATATAGTGCATATCCACACTGTACAGCTTGTCCTATGTGATTTACTACTATTGTTGAAATTGTCTAGATGCCTCCTCCCCCCTCCCCCCCCCCCTTCTGGGCAGTGCTACTGACCGTAGTGTCTTTAGGTCATTCCCAAAGGGGGGACATTTCTCGTTCAAGCATAGTAGAATTGTAAATGGGCTGACTCATGTCACGCTCACAACTGTGCCTGATCTACAACAGGGAACTGCTGCTTTTTCCTTCCTCATCCTTACTATTGTCATTTTCCTCTACTTCTTTTGTATGTTTGTCACTCTCTTGTGACCTGCTATTTCCGGGGTGCCTTGATAGTCGAAGCAGACTCTGTACTGTTGAAGCTAGAGAGGTGAGCAGTCTAAGCCTGATTCCCTGTAAAGACTTCTCTGTTGACATCCACCCCTTGGCGCTCATATGACCTTATGCGTCGTAAAACCCTCTACTATAAAAAAAAAAACACCCAAAAAAGCATGTTCTTATGCAAAGTAGAATTGTAAATGGGCTGATTTATCCCACAGCTCTTTATTTCTTACTCTATCCTGCCACTTAATTCTTAGAATCCTCCTCATACATCTGTTGATGAAAGTCTGGAC
The DNA here is from genome assembly GCF_000002075.1 of Aplysia californica. Classification (NCBI taxonomy): domain Eukaryota; kingdom Metazoa; phylum Mollusca; class Gastropoda; order Aplysiida; family Aplysiidae; genus Aplysia; species Aplysia californica. The sequence goes on from NW_004797842.1 coordinate 356,024, forward strand.
ATTTTTTATGTGTTTTCCTTGAATTCCCCCTATCCAACAGAAGCTTTATGGGTGGTTGGTGGGTGCTCTGGTGTGGTTTGCTTCTTCTTTCCTATCAAACATCTATTTTCTTTATCTCCCCTCCTTCTTTTTTGTGTTTGTTACTCTCTTGTAACACCTCTAATCTTCGGCACTTATATGACCTCATTGTGTTGCAAGTGCCGTAAAACTCTTACTAAAACTAAACCAACAGAAGCATCTGATGCACGTACTGGCTCTGGGAAAAGAGGTGTCTCAGATCCGTGCCCTGATGACTTACGCTCAACAGTTTTCCGCGCGGGTGTTCCCTGTGTCCGCGACCACGCCCCTCTGTGCCACCGTGAGGAAGGACTGTACCTCCTGGCCTCCTTACTTCATACAAGGTGAGGACAACGCCATGTGTACCGCAGACTTTTGTGTGCTGGGTGGGTGGAAGGTGCTCGGGTGTGGTTTGGTCCTACTTTGTTATGAAACATCTATCGTCCGTATCTTTCCTTCTTCTTTTTGTGTTTGTCACTCTCTTGTAACACGTCTTTTCTTCGGCACTTATATGACCTTTACTGTGTTGCAAGTGCCGTAAAACTCCTACGAAAAAAACAAAACCATTTGTGTTGCGATGTGGTGTAATCAGGCGCTCGTCAATTTTTGGGCATGTGGGGTTATTGGTATCGTCATAAAGCATGTTCATTTGTCTTGCTAACGTTAAAAACATTACACTTCTATCTTTGAATATGAGTCGAGATATTTGCAATTGAAGGAGATGGTGTTGCTTGGTTTCAGAAGTAAAATTAGCGAGAAAATGGTCGACAAGTTTTGGTGACTACCAAAGCTTGAAAGTCCTTGGAAACTGCAAATTTACATTTTTTGTGTCTTTGTTCGACGTTATTCAGTAAAATCCACACGTGAATGTTTTTAAATGGACTTAAAAGATGTTGAGCCTAAAAAAAAAAAATCCAAAAAAATTGCCCAACGTCCTTAGAAATACAGATTCCTTCACTTTCATCATTTTGACGAGCGCTTGATTTCACCACGCTGCCTCACATTTTTGGTGGTGATGGTGGGGGGGGGGGGGGGGTTGTTGTGCTAATATACATTATTTCTTAATATTACAGAGGTGTCGATTTTCCACATAAATCTGAAAGTCAAGGTTTCTGAAATTTTTCACATTTTGCTCAACTTCAGATCGAATGATACAAAAAGTCTTGATACAAGATGTATTCAACAATATGATCCTAAATCGCGACCTCAGTGCTTTCTTGTCATATCTCCATTTTTTTAACAGTGAAAATGTGATTTCTTCTTATTCTCACTCTTTTTGTTATGAACTGTTTTCACTGTTAAAAAAATGGAGTTACGACCAGAAAGCACTGAGGTCATGAAACTGTGAGTTCCTTTGTGTACTACATTTCCATGGGGGAGTGTCTGAAAAGTTCTCGATGTCACAGTTACGTAGGTACAGTTTACTGTGGATGTCACAGTTATGTATGTACAGTTTACTGTGGATGTCACAGTTATGTATGTACAGTTTACTGTGGATGTCACAGTTATGTATGTGCAGTTTACAGTGGATGTCACAGTTACGTAGGTACAGTTTACTGTGGATGTCACAGTTACGTAGGTACAGTTTACTGTGGATGTCACAGTTACGTAGGTACAGTTTCCTGAGCCTCGCTGTTTGTCCACAGCCGGGTCGTTGTCGCTGGCGTCGGGCGGTGTGTGCCCCACTGGGGATCTCGGGGCCTGGCAGAAACAAGGGCGGGACCAGCTGCAAGCCGGCAAGTACTGACTTTGTGCCATGCAGGCTCACCAACAACTGGCCTGAATGTCTCGGGACAGTCCTGGTTTCGGCAGTTGGGAACTGGTCGCTTTTAAGCACAAGGGGGCTATCCCGACAAAATGCTGTTTTGAGAAAATCGAAGTAAAGTTTTTGCCCCTTGTTCAGTTTCATTTAAAAGACCAGGAGAGTTTTCTCTTTAACCAAAAAAATATACACAACACTAAAACCAAACTTCTGCTAGAGGTAGGGAAATGCCCACTTTTGGTGTAGGTCCAGAGTTCTGGAAACTCCCAAAATCTGGGTTAGCCCGCTTGTCCTTAAAAGCAACCAATTTTAGAGTCTTATAAGTTAACGTACACTACACCAAAATCAGCCCCAGTAGGTTTGTTCCTTGTTATGCAATCGTATCATGTTGTATCCTTGAATGTCCCCTATTGGGTTTTTTTATTTTTAAGAAGTGGGAAAGATCAGGGAAACATAGCTTTTTTGAGAACATCCGAGCAAAGGAATGAATGGAGAACCATGATCGCCGATGTCTGTCGCAGATCTGGCACTGGATGATGATGATGATGATGAAGAAGTGGCAAGTGTTCAGAAACAACTTATGGACATGTCAGTCGTTCAGTCTTTATTATGTGAAGCAAATCTTGCAAAACTCTCGCATTCACTCTTTGAATCTGCAAGGCAGGTCAACTAACCCAAGGAGTATATCTTGAGGTCCTGTGAGGCTGGTGCACTTAGGGCTAACAATATTTGAATAGTCTAGGGACAGGAATTTGGGAAATGTCAAGTTTGGAAGGGATGATCTTTCATAGAAATACTCTGAGCTTGGATTACATGAGGCAATATTGGTTTCGAATTTGAATGTTGAAAAAAAAAAATTTCTTGAGCACATGCAAGCAATACCCCCGATGAACCCCTTGACTGCTAACCATAAGACCACCGCATGTGCTAAGAAAATGTCCTCAGTGGCTGCGTATGACACTGTCTGCTTTTTGAATGGTTATAGCTCGCTTACTATAAGGACTAGATATAGCAAAGTAAATATATGTGAAATAAAAGAGAAATGAACATAAAATCCATTGGTGTTCATCATTTTTAGGTATAAGTATTCTGTAGAAGGTACGCCCACAGAGCTAGTACATGTGACCAGTTGACTGATGAGATATATAACACCTTTACTAACAAGTTGTGGAAGTGTATCTTCTTGCAGGGCTACTCTAGAAATGGTAAAGAATAGCTATGAGTGCATATGAAGTAAAACCTGGTCTAATGGCCACCTGTAAAAGACCATCACCTGTACAAACAGACATTTCCCATTTCTCCTCTCGCATGGTTTTTACATTAGAATGGGTGGGTGGTTGGCGGGTGCTCTGGTGTGGTTTGCTTCTTCTTTCCTACCAAACATCTGTCGTCTTTATCTCTCCTCCTTCTTTTTTGTGTACGTTACTCTCTGGTAACACCTCTAATTTTTGGCACTTATATGACCTTATTGTGTTGCAAGTGCTGTAAAACTCTTACTAAAACAAAAAATGAAACATTAGAATGACACTGTAAGATGGCCACTTGTCCAAGGTGGCCACTTTTCTCTTTGACACCGGGTGTTAAATTTAGACAGTGTTGATTGTATATATGAGGCGTAATGGTGAAATCAGGCCCAAAAATTGAGGAGAGCCTGATTCCACCGTGTCGTGACACATGATGATATATAGTCATTACTCTTTAGTTTTCTTTATTTTTTCTTTCTTTTTTATAACAATCCTTGGCCGGACTGATCTCACCTCCACAGTACTGTCCAGCCAAAAGATGTTTGTGGATGTGCCGGCCGGTGGCCAGGGAGGCGTGTCCCCGCAGGAAGTGCTGCCGCTGCGCTGTCAGGCGTGGGCGTACTGTGACCCCAGCACAACGCCCAGCCGAGGGAGGAAGGCCGACCTACTTCTGCCAGCCGCTGATACGGGGCCTCTAGCCAAACCTTTACTAGAGTGAGGAAAAGTAAAGTGGTTCCCGTGGGTGGTTAGTGGGTGCTTTGGTGTGGTTTGCTTCTTCTTTCCTATGAAACATCTATCGTCCTTATCTCTCCTTCTTTTTTGTGTTTGTCGCTCTCTTGTAACACCTTTAATCTTCTGGCGCTCATATGACCTTATGCAGTTTCGAGTGCCTTAAAACCTCTACTAACACTAGACTAAAGTGGTTCCCCGCGTCTGATCCAGACTTTTGGGGATTGCCTTGTTAGTGAGACAACTTCCTGGGTCTTAAGCATATTGTGGTAGGGTGGCCAGTTCCTTTCCACGCCGCCTTTACTTCCTCAACTGGAAGTCAGGTACCCATTACTGCTGTTTGGGCAGGAGAGGGCGAAAAAAATCCATGTCCGAACCGAAGCTCGAACCCGGACTTTCAGCTTCGGAGACGAGCGTACTAACCGCTCCACCACCGCACCCTCACTAGAGTAAGACTTTTGGTTTGGGGGCCTTGAAAGGTGCCATTGGGGTGACAGGCGCCTTGAAAAGTATTGGGGGAAGGTTGAAATGCATGTTAGAAAAGAAAATGTGCGGCAGCGTGGTGAAATCAGACGCTCGTCAAAATAATGAAAGTGAAGAAACTGCCATTTTTATGCAGGTGTGGGAATTTTTATCGTCTTTTTATTTTTTCGCTCAACACCTTTCATGCCCATTATAGAACACATTTCTGAGTGGATTTTACTGAAAAACATTGAATTAAGGCATAAAAGATGTAAATTTTAGGTTCCCACAGACTCTCAAGCTTTGGAAATAAATAAACTTTGGCGGTCATTCTCTCGCTAATTATGCCTCTGAAATCAAGTAACCCTCACCTCCTTCAACCGCCAATATCTTGACTTGTATCCGAGATAAATAGATATTTTTTTCCTTGAAAGCAAGTTTTTGTGATTGATCCAGAAAAGACAGGTAGTGCACCAACATCTTGATCTACATCCCCGGGCTTCACTCTTCTGTAAATTCTTTTCCACCCGTCAGCTCATTCAGTTTCATCATCTTCCTAGACACGGCAGACGTGGGTGTGGTCGGTGAGATTGTATTGTCAAGAAAGAGAGTAACTGTGTATGGTTGTGGTCGTTGTATGCGAGTTATGTCCTTTATATCTGTGTGTATCGTGTGACCATTAAGGTGTGTTAAGCACGAATCTCTGATGAATCACGGCAATTCAGTTCTGAATAAACTCTCAAGCAAGTAGCAAATGTCGTGTTGAAGATACTACAGTTTTTTTTATTGATCCAGAAAATACCAGTAGTGCACCAACATCTACATCCGTCAACATCACTCTTCTGTAAATTCTTCTCCATCCCGTCAGCTCGTTCAGTTTCATCAGCTTCCTAGACACGACAGATGTGGGAGTGGCAGATGAGACGGTTGTGGAGGCGGCCGTGCACACGCTGGTCTCGTGGTCGGAGGCAGGTTGTGATGTCATCGAGGAGCCGGACGTGTTGCAGGTGCAGGATATAGAGCAGGTACTTAACTGTCAACATGACGTAATTATAATAGAAATAATAATGATATAATAATAATAATACTGATAATAATAATAGATGCTGTATATAGAGCAGGTATTCACCTGTCACCATGAGTAATAATAATAGTAATAATAAAAATAATGCTAATACAGTCGAACCTGTGTCAGACCGAATCGCAAGGGAGCCAGAAGAAAATTGTGTCTTAGACAGGGGAATTTAGTGGGGAGATGGAAGGGGAATTTAGTGGGGAGATGGAAGGGGAATTTAGTGGGGAGATGGAAGGGGAATTTAGTGGGGAGATGGAAAGGGAATTTAGTGGGGAGATGGAAGGGGGGGGGAATCAAAGGCCCAGCTGGAGGGATCAAGGGTCGCTTGTCCGGTCGGCAAGCAATTGCAGGTGGTAAAAACTTCACACCTCTCAACTGCTGTGCTCTCTGATGATGACATGCGTCAGTCTTAGTTATCCAATTACCACCAGTGCATGCATTTCGTAGGACCCACTGTTTGACCTATTAAAAACAGAAACGTTTGAGCATCTCCTTTGCTTCCACCCTTTGCCCCACCCATCGGTGTAACAAGCACAGTCAACCAATGCCATCCCTCACTGCCATCATGTAACATCGATTCAAGAAACTCTTTTCTTGGCTGGCTGTGCGATCAGGGCGTCAGGCATTGGTCAAACTAATTTCACACCTCTGGCCTCTGGCTACCAATGAAAGTTTCCTTGCTGGATTGCCACTCTGGCACTTTCACTGGCACTCGTGAGATTTCACACCAACACCAGCCTGACCATCTGCATCGCTCAGGGCTCACATAGATGGGGTAACGTCTAATCTGTAATTGCACCTCTACCCCCCCTTCCTGGCCCGCCAGGATATGGAGTTTAGAACCGGAGGACTGAACCAAGCTTGTGAGTTTTGTTTCAAACCAGGACTGAATGGGCAAAACATCATTTTGCAGCCACGTATGTGTTTTTTTTTGGGGGGAGGGCATGTGTGTGTGTGTGTGTTTTGATATGTGTGTGTGTGTATGCGCATGTGTGTGTTTGTGCATGTGTGTGTTGGGGGGGAGGGGGGGAAGGGGAGAAAAAAGGGTAGTAAAGATGAAGGGGAAATTCATGTGCCATTCATTGTTAGGCTTGCCAAATTTTTCCAAAACTCAATCAGGGACATCCAACATTAAAACATCAGATCCTGCATCAACAAACAGATACACGCACACAAATGCACTCCCCCCAAAAAAAAACCACACACACACATACACCCCCCTCCCCATCCCCTGTCATATACACCAAAACACACATTCACGCACACACACACACACACACACACAATACACCCCCCTTTCCATTTTCTATTCACTGTCATACACACCCCCCTCCCTCTCCTCACCCCCTCCCCCTCCTCACCCCTCCCCCCCCCCCCCCTCCACCAGCTCCTGTCCATGGCCCGTGCGACAGAGCCAGAGATGACGGTGGAGGCAGAGATGTTGCTTCACAACTACTACACGGCGTGCCGCATGGCGCGCAGTTCGGGTCTCTCAGGCTCTGACGTGCCCACCTCGGCCATACACGCGCTGTGAGTCAGATCTTGTCCGGCCCCCGGATTGTGACGTCGCGCTCTCTTGTGTAACAAAACACCCTCGTTTTCATTTTGGCGCCAACATTTTTTATTTGCTAAATCAAAAGCCTTCTTAGTTACCTAACTTGTGTGAAAAAATCAAAGTGAAACTGACTAGGTTTTTAATAAAATCGAATTCAAATTTTGGAAGAACTATTTTTCAATGGTTACGCTGTAAAAAAAAACCCTCTTTTTCTCGAAACCGCTGTTTAAAAAAAAAGGCTATTTGTCAGCTTACGGCAGTACAGTCCTTGTCTCCCCTTTTCGTATGATACTCTCTCGCAAGTCCTCTAATCTTTGGCACTTGTCACCTGTTTGTGTTGCTATTGCTTTAAAACCCTTACTCAAACTTAACGAACATTTTTCATCAGTGTTTCTATTGCCTTTATGTGGTCCGGGCGGATGGAAAGTAAGGTCCTGGGGGATGGAAAGTAAGGTCCTGGGGGATGGAAAGTAAGGTCCTGGGGGATGGAAAGTAAGGTCCTGGAGGATGGAAAGTAAGGTCCTGGGGGGTGGAAAGTAAGGTCATGGAGGATGGAAAGTAAGGTCCTGGGGGATGGAAAGTAAGGTCCTGGGGGATGGAAAGTAAGGTCCTGGAGGATGGAAAGTAAGGTCCTGGAGGATGGAAAGTAAGGTCCTGGGGGATGGAAAGTAAGGTCCAGGGGGATGGAAAGTAAGGTCCTGGGGGGTGGAAAGTAAGGTCCTGGGGGATGGAAAGTAAGGTCCTGGGGGATGGAAAGTAAGGTCCTGGAGGATGGAAAGTAAGGTCCTGGAGGATGGAAAGTAAGGTCCTGGAGGATGGAAAGTAAGGTCCTGGAGGATGGAAAGTAAGGTCCTGGGGGATGGAAAGTAAGGTCCTGGAGGATGGAAAGTAAGGTCCTGGGGGATGGAAAGTAAGGTCCTGGAGGATGGAAAGTAAGGTCCTGGAGGATGGAAAGTAAGGTCCTGGAGGATGGAAAGTAAGGTCCTGGAGGATGGAAAGTAAGGTCCTGGAGGATGGAAAGTAAGGTCCTGGAGGATGGAAAGTAAGGTCCTGGGGGATGGAAAGTAAGGTCCTGGAGGATGGAAAGTAAGGTCCTGGGGGATGGAAAGTAAGGTCCTGGAGGATGGAAAGTAAGGTCCTGGAGGATGGAAAGTAAGGTCCTGGAGGATGGAAAGTAAGGTCCTGGAGGATGGAAAGTAAGGTCCTGGAGGATGGAAAGTAAGGGCACTGCTTGGAAGTCCTGCATCTTGGTTTTTCCAGTATATTTTCTGTGTCTTGTTTTACTTTTCTTTGCACTACCGGACAGTTCAGTGACTGTGTGAAAGCTCTTCTCTTTACTCAGACAAACTAACAATCAGTTAATTAATAATAGTGATGATTGATGATAATAAAGGTCCTTTTATACTTTCTCTTTCCTCATCCTTACTATCGTCATTTTTCCTTTACTTCATTTGTATGTTTGTCACTCTCTTGTGAACTGCTATTTCCGGGGTGCCTTGATAGTTGAAGCAGACTTTGTACTGTTAAGGCTAAAGAGGTGAGCAGAGTAAGCCTGATTCCCACGTTTGGACTTCTCTGTTGACATCCACCCCTTGGCGTTCATATGATCTTATGCAGTTGCGAGCGCAGTAAAACCTTACTAAAGCAAACAAACCCTTAGCAAAGATAGTATAGCCTACGGTATAGCCGTAGGGTGAGGTATCTTTGCCCTTAGTCAGACTTAACTAACATTTTTCATCTGTGTTTCTATTGCCTTTATGTGGTGCGGGCGGATGGTTAAAGTAAGGACACGACTGGGAAGTCCTAAAATATCTTGATTTTCCCAGTATATTTTCTGTGTTTGTTTTTTCTCTGCACTACATGACAGTTCAGTTATTGTGTGAAGGCTCTTTCTTCTCGTTACTCAAACGAACTAACAATCAGTTACTTAATATTAATAATAATAATGATGATGATAATAATAATAATGGTATAGTGGTTTCTATAGCTAGTGTAGTCATTAGATGTAATAGTATTTTTTTAATGTTCCCGATGAAGCCCGGAGTCGGGCGAAACGTTGAATGTATTTAACACAATATTTTTTTACATTTTACCAAGTTTCATTTTTAAAATTCTCTGCTGTATATGAGAGACATTGTGGTGAAATCAGGCGCTCCTCAAAATGATGAAATCAAAGAAATTGGCATTTTTCTGGCTGTTGTGCAGTTTTTTTTAATTTTTATTTTTTTTGACTCACCACCTTTTTCATCCATTTGAACATTTCTTCATGGATTTTACTGAAAAGCATTGATTAAAGGCACAAAGAATGTAAATTTTCACTTTTCAAGGACTGTTAAGTTATGAAAAGTACCAAACTTTGGCGGCCATTTTCTCGCTAATTTTAAATCTGAAACCAGGCGACCCTGACCTCCTATCGCAAATTTCGCAACTTCTATTCAACATTGATGGATATTTTTTCCCCAATAGAAAGGCAAACAAAATGGCTTTAAGATAATAACAATAATTAACCTCGTATGTCCAAAAGTTAATGAGCGCCTGATTCCACTACGTTGTGACACATACAGTGGGTGTCGCTTTCAACGAGAAGTCGGCTCCAACGAGGCTATCCTCAATCCCTGATTTTTTCCTCTATATATCTTTGTAAATGTACGTCAGCTCCAACGAGGTTGCAAACAGACCGAAGTCGCTTTCAACGAGGTCGCGATAACCAAATAAAAGCAATTAGTGGCCCCAAAAGCAAAGAATTTTTCTCCTTTCTCTCTATCTCACGCGAAGCACAAGGCCCATCCTCGATTCCTAACACATTGTATTGCTAGATCTAGTGTGCCTCGCTCAGACACGCGCACACTAATGCTGTTTGAGATTTTTGTCATCAGGGGGAACAATTGTTTCAATTACTGGTATTGGTACATCGTGTAATATAATAACTTGTCTCCTTTCTTTTCTTCAGCCTCAGTCACGTTCAACGAGAGGTCGGATCCAACGAGGACAACAAGCCGGTCCTAGCTACCTCGTTGAATGCGACACCCACTGTATAACGATAATAAAGATGAATGTATCCCGCTGTTTCCCTCAGGACGTCTCTGGCCGTTGGGTTTGCCAAGCTGAAGCTGTCGTCTGTGGTGAGGGAGGAGGACGCTGTGATGGCCATCTACCTGTACGAGGAATGTCTCACCGCAAGATTCGGTGAGAGAGTAGCAGCATACAGTCGACTTTGCTTGTGTTGAACTCACTCGAGTTGATCTCCCGTTAAGCTGATGTTTTCCTTGGGTCCCAGCACCTCTTAAAATTCTTCTTTACAGTAAACCTTTACAATGAAAAATAGTCTTCCGAAATTTGAGAGTTTCACTTTGATTCTTTTCACACAAGTCGGGTAACTGATTAAGCTTTCAATTTAGCAAATATAAAATTTTGACGCTTAAATGAAAAAAAAAAGACTTTTTGTCAGCTTACCGCAGAATAGTCGACATTGAATCAATGGGAGCACAAAACATTGACAACAAGTGGCAGGAATTTTTTCTTACAGTTTGGAGAATTCAGTCAGAGCTACATTGTCATGGTTGTTTCTTTCTGAACAGCAAGAAGGGACACATCTACTTGCTAACACACACCTAGAAAAATCAGCTGGATGCAAACATCGTTTTGTTATATTTACGAATTTCACTGTGTGTGTTTTAGATGCAAAGAGTACGTTGTATATACAGTGGAAACCTGATATAACAGGGACGATAGGACCAGAAAACAGAGAAAAAGTCCTGTTATATCAGATACCTGTTAAATAAGAAATGCAAGGGGAGTAAGCCTTTGTGGGCTAATCTAGCTGTATTTGTTCATGGGTAGTTTCCCATGGCCTGCGCATGACGCATAACGCGGGCGTTTAGCTCGGCTTAGGGCTTGGTCGAAGTCTGCAGCACACCGCAGCCCTCTCTCGCTTCACCCGCTGCGTGTGCTTGCAGTGGCGTGGCTTGCGGGGCTTGCTCCATCACTGCGTTACTCTCTCTCTCTCTCTCTCTCTCTTACTTTTTACGCATTGTTAACGAGCCTTTGTCCCTGCTATAACCGGCTGGGCTCCGATGAGGCCCTGTTATTGCCAATAACTTTTAATAGAGACAAAGAGTGGGAAAAATCGGGGATTTAAAAAACCCCTGTTATTACCGGATCCTTGTTATTACCAGGCCTGTTATCTATGGTTTCCACTGTATAGATCTAGATCTATATAGAATGCTGGACAATCACTAAAGACAGTGAAAATAAAATAGAGGCAACAGAAATGTGGTTTCTTAGGAGACTGCTATGAGTATCGTGGAAGGAAAAGAAATCAAATGAGGTAGTGCTTGATGAAGCCCACGTGGGACGCTCAATGTTAAAAACAATCAGGAAACGACAAATGCAGTTTTTGGGACACCTGAATAGACATAAGGGTCTTGAACATCTAGCTCTCACTGGCAAAATTGAAGGCAACCGAGGCTGGGGTAGGCCCAGAACAACATACTTAGGGAACCTAAACAAATGGGTAACAGGGAAAGATCAAGGAAATGAAGCTTTTTTGAGAACATCCGAGCAAAGGAATGAATGGAGAACCATGATCGCCGATGTCTGTCGCAGATCTGGCACTGGATGATGATGATGAGATCTGTATACAAACAAATTTGGAAGCCGAAAAACCTTTCGCTATATTATGTTTATTTTGCTATATGCGTGTTTCTCTATAGACATGCGTGTCTCTCTATGTGTGAGCTAGACTGTACTTGTGACGTTCATCTTCTTCTTGTCTCACTGTCAGGTTTGTCGGTGCTACAAGTCCAGCCACAGCCTCACATCCCTGAGAGCCAGCTGCCACAGTTTCTGGGCAAAGAGGTAGGCACTACTGGTAGATTCAGTCTGAAAGCCTGTTTATTTTACTTGCTTTTGGTGAAAAGAATACCCATCTATCTTGAATAGAAGTGGAGATATTTGTGATTGAAGGAGGTGGGAGGTCGCCGGGTATCAGAGGTAAAACTAGCGAGAAAATGGCCTCAACAGTTTGGAGATTTACAAAGCTGTAGTAGAGTCCTTAGAAACAACAAATTTACTCTTTTTTTGCCTTTAATCAACGATTTTCACTCAGAATTGTGCTTTTAAAACGACACAGGTGGTGTTCAGCCAAAATAGAGAAATAGACAAATAAATTTCCCAACGGTCAGAAAAATGTGGCTGAGTTTCTTTGATTTCATTATTTTGACGAGCGCCTGATTTTGTTATTTTGACGAGCGCCTGATTTCATTATTTTGATGAGCGCCTGATTTCATTATTTTGACGAGCGCATGATTTCATTATTTTGACCAGGGCCTGATTTTGTTATTTTGACGAGCGCCTGATTTCCCTGATTTCATTATTTTGACGAGCGCCTGATTTCATTATTTTGACGAGCGCCTGATTTTGTTATTTTGACGAGCGCCTGATTTCATTATGACTTCTCACAAATGTTTTGTTCAGCGTTGAAAAAGTAAAGTGTGTCACATTTTGACTGAGACGAGACACATTTTGACTATTGAGACACATTTTGATTGCGACACATTTTGACTATTGAAACACATTTGACTGAGACGAGACACATTTTGACTTAGACGAGCGACACATTTTGACTATTGGGACACATTTTGATGGAGACGAGACACATTTTGACTTTTGAGACACATTTTTGATATTGAGACACTTTTTGAATGCGACAGTCTCTCGTGTTCCGCCCACAGCTAGACCTGCTCCTACAACATCTCCACATACAGCTGCTCCGCTTCTGCTCACAGGTCGTTCAGTCCAGGTGTGTCAAGACGGAGGAATAGATAGACAGAGGAATAGATAGACAGAGGAATAGATAGACAGAGGAATAAACAGACAGAGGAATAGATAGACAGAGGAATACATTGCTCAAAGATTGCACAGTCCAGGTGTGTCAAGACAGAGGAATAGATAGACAGAGGAATAGATAGACAGAGGAATAGACAGAGGAATAAACAGACGGAGGAATAAATAGACAGAGGAATAGATAGACAGAGGAATAAACAGACGGAGAAATAAATAGACAGAAGAATAAACAGACAGAGGAATAAATAGACAGAGGAATAGACAGACCACTCTTGGCACTCATATGACCTTATGCAGGTGGGAGCGCCGTAAAACTTCTACTAAAAAAATTTTTTTAAAGTGTCACTCTTTCACCTAAGGCTCGAGGCAGACCACACAAAACTTGTCTGGATGACGGTAAAGAGGTCCTCCAAAGGAATAACATAACAACAACAACAAAAGCCTTCCACCTCGCCCTTGACCGAAAGAATTGTCCTTCCCCTGGTCATGAAATGATACGAGAGTGAGAAACAAAGTAAAAGTAAAGTAGAGCTCTTTCTCCTGCCTGATGTCACTGCGGTTTTATGAAAAACAAATTCTGAAATTATGCAAACTGAGCCCAAAAATATGAAATTATGCAATTCTGTTAATGTTGTTAATCTGTCCTGTAGAAGCATTCATTGTAAGGTAAGTATTTAGACGTCTAGATGAATGTAGGCTTCTGTATTTTTTAATTTTAACTAAGATTGATAAAGGAAAATAATCAGAAATTGTGCAAAAAATGATCAAATTTTTCTAAATTATGCGGGGTGCGTAAAACCTCGGGGACAGCCTGCCTGTTAGAAGATATTCCCAGATGCTACTTTTCCTTCAGCCACGTACCCCTTGTGGGTGTTGTTCCACTCAGTCTGTGCCAGGTAGTGTACGACATTCTAGAACCTTCCATTCTTGTTCAACAAATAAATTGTGCGAGTTACATTCGCATTTTTTTTTTTGCGTGTTCACTGCCAGATGTATTTTTTCCTTTTTGTTTTGTGCATGTAGCTGAGTGTGTTGTGTGACTGTTTCCTTCATGTACCGGTGGCCTGACTTTGTGAACTTTGTCATAGAGGACCCAAGCACTGTAGCCAGCACATAGTGAGATTGGTGGGTCAGGGAAAGCTTTCCATTATGTCTGTCCCCGTCGTTTAATGCAAGAAAGACTCTGATATTATGCAAACTGAGCCCAAAAATGTGAAATTATGCGATTCTGTTCATTTCAACAAAGAATGATAAAGGAAAATAATAAAAAAATGATGCAAAAAAATGATCAAATTTGGCTAAATTATGCGGGGTGTATAAAAGCACGGGGACAGTTATATGTACCAACTTTGTTGAGCACATGTTTTAAATACAAAGAATGTACATGATGTAGTAGAATAACATTCAGGGAGAAAAACATTTTTTTGCTGTGTTCGCATTTCTTCACTATCTGTGCATTTGATATATATATGGAGTCTGAAGTCACTGTAGTTTAATTTTCAGTTTTTCATTAGTTTCGTTAAGATCTAATCTTGGGAAAGATCGTCTTCTTAGACGCCATTGTAAACAAGTGAGAGTTCCGTTCACGAACAGTGCATAACTGGTTCCACAATGACTTGACGATCGGTTCTTTGGAGTCCGTTCATCGAACGGGATACCCAGCTTGTTTATATATATATGTGCCTACTTGATGGTAGTTTCTGTTTATCTTAACATCATTAAAGGATAAACAGAAAGTACCGTCAAGTATGCACATATTAAATGCACAGATAGTGAAACGTGAACATGATGTTGTAGGTGGGTGGTTGGCGGGTGCTCTGGTGTGGTTTGCTCCTTCCTTCTTTCCTGATTCCTATCAGATATCTATCGTCCGTATCTTTCATCCTTCTTTTTTGTGTATGTTACTCTCTTGTAACACATCTATTCTTCGGCACTTATATGACCTTATTGTGTTGCAAGTGCTGTAAAACTCTTACTAAAACTAAAACTTTGATGATGTTGGTAAGGACCTAGTAGTTCCTGTTCTTTTCTGTCCTGCTTATTACCATCTGATGTCAATTAAAATGTGTTTTTTAAAAATAATTACTCAAAGTGGATATGACATTGGACTTTTCAAAGCTCTAATAGTCTGAGTTTGCGTTCTGCTTTGCTGTTACCGTATTTTAATTTTACAGAATGATGTTCGAGTTTGGAATGTGACAATGTTACAGTTGTTGATTGTTTAAATTCTTTGCTATTGTGTGAGCTTCCTTTGTGTGACGAGATCTGTATTAAAATTATACTTTATCACTTCCGGGCATCTGATGTTTATTTATTTATTTATTTTTTGACATTTGAAGTAGTTTATGGGATTGGGTTTACCCCTCTCCCTCTGTGGGTGGTTGGCGGGTGCTCTGGTGTGGTTTGCTCCTTCTTTCCTATCAAACATCTATCGTCCTATTATAAATCTCTCCTCTTTCTTTTTTGCGTTTGTTACTCTCTTGTAACACCTCTAATTTTTTACACTTATATGACCTTATTGTGTTGCAAGTGCCGTAAAACTCTTACTAAAACTGACTTCTCCCTCCGAGACCTAACTTTGACAACACACTCTACGGAACATTACAGCAACTGCAGCAAACCTGCACTTATCACTACATGGCATTGGACAGAAGGGCGAGAGCCCAGATGTTGCTGGATCGATGACAACAACAACAACAACAACGTGGGTCGGGGGGAATCCTTGAGTTGATGATACTCTAATGTTGGATGTAATGTGCATGTAAATCTTGGTGCTAAGTGGACTGCATATTTTTTGTTTGGCACTTCCTCGAGATCCCCACCAGGCTGTCCTGGGGGGGGGGGGGGGGGGGGGGGGGGCAGGACACAACCCTCATTCCCAACTCTTCGCATAGAGTGACCAGAAATTTGGAAATAATTCGTCAATCATCCATTTCCCTTCTTCAAAGAAAACAGACTGTGAGACACAAAACGTGATGATATGATAGGTGGGTGGCGGGCGCTCTGGTGCGGTTTGCTTTTTCTTTCATAAAAAAATCTATCTTCTTTATCTCCCCTCCTTCTATTTTGTGTATGTTACTCTCTTGTAACACCTCCAATCTTCCACACTTATATGACCTTATTGTGCTGCAAGTGCTATAAAATCCTTACTAAACACAAACTTTAAAAAAAAGCTCACACAGTACACGCCAGAAGAAAAAAAGACAAGCCATGTAATTGTCATAACCAGCACTTGTTTTCTTTTAATTCAAAGAAAATCTACAGCATCTTTGAGTAAACACTAGTACATACAGACGTAGTATATATAACAAAAAGGCAAACGCACAAGCATTAAAATAATATTATTACAAGTACAATGAAATTGTGAATCAGGGAAAAAAAAAAAAAAAAAAATTTTAAAAGGCAAAAAAAAACAACCCCACAAAAAAAACTCAACATTTTTTTTTTTACAGAAAGAAACTCTGTTGCAACAGTTAGATCTAAATCTACTACTACAGTCCCATAAAAAAAATATTTCTAAAAATGGTAAAACAAGGGCAAACTTGCTGTCAACCTTCTATAATATTATAACAATAACAAGAAGACTGACAGAGATGAAGGAAGGAGACTGTCATTTTCCCAAGTCTAGCTCCCAACAAGTAAAAGAAAAGATGAAGGAGAAGACAGATCGCTTGGTTTTCCTGCAGACCGTTGGGGGAAGAGAAAAAAAGTTTAGCTTAGTTTTAGTAAGAGTTTTACGGCACCTGCAACACAATAAGGTCATAAGTGCTGAAGATAAGAGGTGTTACAACAAGAGAGTAACAAACACAAACAAGCGAAGAAGGGGAGATAAAGACGATAGTTGTTTGATAGGAGGAAAGAAGGAAGGAGCAAACCACTCCAGAGCACCCGCCAACCACCCTAAGAGTCGAATCTAGAGTGAAAAAATAGATCAACTCATCCAAAATTCAACTTAAAACCGTTGGAACCTGTAAAGAAGACCAGGTGCTGGGACCCGAGGAAAAGATCAACTCAACTTAACTGAAGATCAACTCGAGTGAGTTCAACACAAGCAGATTCAACTACTATAAACGTATACGATGAGCAATTAAATGAAATTTAATAAAAAGGAACAGATTAGATCTACAACTAAAAGTGCTCAAACAAAGCTCACACAGATTTCACAGACCCATCTCAACCAATGACAAAATTCGATGTACTGACTTAACATGTTCAAAACTACAAAAATCAAAAACAATAAACCCACAGGCCCATCAGAACACACCAGGAACAAAACGGCTACGTGTCAACAATTCATAAATATAAAACAATAAGTGAACGGAACAAGGACAAACTGTGAATGATGAAACGTAAACACAATAATATGTCATATATATATATATATATATATATAACTGAAACACAGATACCGTCACATTTTCAAACAATGAAGTACAAAATTGTATCAAATTCCAACACAATTGTTTGTTACAGAAAAAGGCACCCCAAAAAAATTTTTTAAAGAAGAAAAGAGAAGAAAACATTTTTGATAGATCTACTTAAAAAAGCATGGAGGAAAGAAAAAAAGGCAAGCCATTTTTAAACTGTGTGAAATGACCCCAAAAAATCTCGGAAGAAAAACAATCTTTACAGCACCAGACCTGTCACTTGTTCTAGACCCAACAAGCAAAAACAAAAACAAAATGTTTGTCTTAGAGATTTTCTCCCATGGCAAAGCAGAAATAATGGCAAGTTCACAAAGACACCGGTCCACGTGAGGAGGAATGCTGTTAGTAAAAAATTGTTCCCGCATCCGATCCGGACATTGGGGATAGCTTTGTTAGTGAGATAACTTCCTGGGCCTTCGGCATATTGTTAGTACTGAACTCAAAACACACAAAAAGACGCCGGCACGAGGGGATTCGGAGATTCTCAACGTTCCAAACGTCGCAAACTTTTCTCTGCTGCCGGAAATAGTCTCAGTGGCCATAGCAGAAGCCACAAGTCACCATAGTCTTTTTTTATTAGTTAGAGTTTTACGGCACTTGCAACACAATAAGGTCATATAAGTGCCGAAGATTAGATGTGTTACAAGAGAGCAACAAACACTAAAATGAAGTACGAGAGTTCAGGACGATAGATGTACGACAGGAAAGAAGGAGCAAACCACATCAGAGCACCCGCCAACCACCCACATCTTAATCTTTAATTCTTCTACTTTGCTTAAGAAAAATTCTCCTCTGCAGATGCATTGATCATCATCAGACATTGATGCACAAACTGTTATTATTATTATTATTATTATTACCATTATTGAAAAACATACAAAATCTACACAATACCGTGCTCTTCATTAATTGTAAAGAGCTGGCCACAAATATGGCAGTGTGGGTGGTTGGCGGGTGCTCTGGTGTGGTTTGCTTCATCTTTCCTATCAAACATCTATCGTCCTTATC
Source organism: Aplysia californica (assembly GCF_000002075.1). Classification (NCBI taxonomy): domain Eukaryota; kingdom Metazoa; phylum Mollusca; class Gastropoda; order Aplysiida; family Aplysiidae; genus Aplysia; species Aplysia californica. Next base: position 374,187 of record NW_004797842.1, read on the forward strand.
CCCCCTTCTTCTTTTTTATGTTTGTTACTCTCTTGTAACACCTCTAACTCTAATCTTCTGGCGCTCATATGACCTTATGCAGTTGCGATCGCCGCAAAACCTCTACTAAAACTAAAAATATGGCAGTGTATGCTAACCCATGCTACATGATCCATTTCTTTCCAAAATAACGCCAAATGACAAATATGGGACAAGCTCATGCCTTACTGTTGTATTGGAAAGTGCTTAAGAACAAACCAGCCAAGCAAGTTAAGCCAATGACAAACCTACCCGTCCCCAAGGTTTTATGCACCCCGCATAATTTAGCAAAATTTGATCATTTTTTGCATAATTTCTGATTATTTTCCTTTATCATTCTTTGTTATAATTAACAGAATCGCATAATTTCACATTTTTGGGCTCAGTTTGCATAATTTCAGAATTTTTCTTGGAAGGAGAGCTCATATAGTATATATATAAAGAAATTGAAATTTTTAGCTGTAGAAAATGGGAAAATAAAAGAGCCTAAACAGCGACTCATATTAGATTAGTTAGGGCCGATTGATTCCACTGCGACACCACAGTACAAAACTGACGACCTGTTTAATCAGCCGTCAACACTCGGGAGGGTAAAACATAATTCGGTAATTCTACGAATTTTCAATTCCACCCAACACATGAATCATAAATCTTTACAGGTATAGTATTAATTTATATAATATAAAACAGATCACCGCTACAATTCCCCACACCACTACAACGAACCACCACAACATCACGATAATTCACAAGACAATTGTCCACACAGTGACATGAATGTGTTCCGCGCCATTTACCGATCGGCAGTGTGTTTTAACGATTGTATAATTGCATGGCAATCAGAAGATTGCGTCAATATTTTATATTAATATTATTGAAATTATTTTGTTTTTAAATTCACTTCCATCTTTATTCTTTTACTCACATCAAGGAACATTCACCTAAAGTTTAAAAATATGAAAATTAAAATCAAAATCAACGTATGAAACTGAAGAGCTCAAAAGAAAGATACAATGCCAAGTATAAAATTCAAAGCTCACAAAGTACTTTTAATTTATTTTATATTTTGGGAGAAAAAAATTATCCAAAAAAAGTTCACTTCCATCTTTATTCTTTTACTCACATCAAGGAACATTCACATATAATCTTCAAAAGTGTAAAAGTAAAAATATGAAAATTAAAATCAAAATTAAAATTAACATATGAAACCGAAGAGCTCACAAAAATGATACAATTATACGATCGTTAAAATGTGCAACGCAATCTTAAGATTGCCGCGCAACTATGCGATCGTTAAAACGAGCAGCGCAAGCTGGGAACAAATCTATGTACAGATAAGAATCTAAACAAGAACAGAGGTCTTTGGTTGGGGGGGGGGGGGGGGGAGGGGCGCGGGGCGGCAGTTACCCTGCTTTCTTTCTTCAATCTGTTGTGTTTTCTCTTGACTGAGAGTCGCAAGAAAAGGAAAGCGTGTCATCGCAACAATCCTCAGAATGCATTCATCAGAAAAAGAACAATACCAACAGATGACAACAGGATTTAACATTAAAAATAAGTGGTACCCTCAAACTTCTCGCAATTATTTTTTTTTTGGAGGGGGGGGGGGGGTATCGAACTCATAACGTTGTCAATTTACCTTGATCTGTCATGTCAAAATATCCAAGAGAATAAAACCTTAGAAAGAAATGGTGGTGAGAGCAATAGTGAAAACATGGGTGAAAACACAAGTGGACAGCTAATACTAATAACGCACAAGATTTTTTTTAAAAGAACAGAATTTAACAAATCAGAAACTAAAAGCTTCCAAAGTTCAAAAGTATCTGAGTTTCTAGAAACAAAAAGTCTCGTCTAAATATTATTTTGAAGGAAACAAGAAAGGAGGAAAGAATACTTTGAAGACAAAACAGAACAAAATCATAAACACCTCGGACAGGACGTCGAGTCAAAGAATTATCAACGGTTTTGTTCAAGAAATCCGTGTACTTCATTTTTTAAAATTTTGTTATTCATTTACGCGCTGCAGCAGCAGCACTCTGTTGTACATTCCTTTTACAAATAACAAGTACTGTAATAACAAAAACAGCAAACAATCTTTTAGAATTTTTCTGTTTACATGTTTCCTTGAACGGTTGGCTACTTAATCATGAATCATAGATCAAGAGATATAAATAACTTGAAATATATATATATGTTAAGTGTGCGGATAATTTTCTACCTTGCCTGAGACAGTCTCCCATCTACAACAATGTTTTGTTTTTGCTACAAACAACCGAGCTGGAAAACTTTATGAGCACAACATTTACGCACAATTCTTCAAGTCTACGACCCATTACCAAACTATATATATACAAACACAGTTATCACTGAAAGCTGCAAGAACACTATTTATTATGTCAGTATTTCTACAATACATGTATTAGTTCAAGTTGTAGTACTAAAAAAAAGCATTTCTTCTGTATGAGTACATTCTTGGAACTATTAGAACATTGTTTGATCATGATCATTCTACTCTAGACCTTCATCACTGGATTAATTATAAGTAAATCGACAAAAACATTCCTGCACGTTAGATCTTTCTTTTCAGAGAGAGAAAAGTAAGAAACAGTAACCTATTCATATGAGTTTCGACTGAAACTTTAAGACTGGATCAGTGGCTCATGCTATAGAAGAGATCTCATGGAGAATAAACAGAATTAACCCCATGTGGGAACCCCATTGCAGACACTATGACTACCACGAGGAGACCATTGAACATCTTCTCCTTCACTGCCCCAACCTGGCAGTTCTTCGACGCAGGCTCCTACACACACCTACAGACTTACAAAGCCTGCTCTACTCTGGCGTTGACCAGATGACAAGAACATGTGGTTACTTGAGGGAGGCATTGCGCTGCCAAGAGCGAAATGCTCGCAGCTAAAGGGATTTGAAAATAACAACACCTCACAGTGAATTCGTACATCATGAGATTAGTGGAAGAAATCATTCTCTGTGGCGCTCCAACGATTGACAAAATCATATCCTTCTTTCACTACAGCATGAATGTATACGAGAGGGGCCCTCCTAAAGAGTATCTGACCAAGAAAAGACAACGCCTACGGTACATCATTTGATATAGTAGAAGTCATAATAGCAGAAAAAAGAGTTGTTTCTTTTAGTTTGAGTAAGAGTTTTACAGCATTTCCCACACAAATAGGTTACATGAGGAAGCCAAAGATTGGAGGTGTTACAAAACAGTAACCCACACACAATTAAAAGAGGAGAGATACGGACCATAAATGCACCTGCCAAACAAACACAGAGTAACGAGGTATTGGGGAGGTCTTTATAGTTATCATAATATCATTCTATACAGTAACTGTCTCTGCAATAACGTTTTAGTAGTTAGAGATTCAGGTGGTTTAAAACAAAATTCTTTCTAAACAGCTAATAATAGTCACAGAACTGTGTTCCCAAGCAACTAGTCAATCTTAGTCAAGGCAGTACTAAATTTGTTAGAGCAAAAAATATCATTGTCTTAAAAGGCAAGAGCTCATGAAAAATCGAACATGAGAACAGATTTTTTTAAAAACAAACCAAACCCCCCATGAAATTCATCATGAACTAAATGCAAGAACCAGAAAGAAAAAACAAAATTGTAACAAAACTGTTCTGGATCAGGAAAGCAATATAAAAACAAAAACATTAAACCAATTAACTTTAGCAAAAATCTACGGACGGCTGAGTTTGTTTGAGATAAACAAAAAAAGCACACCAAAACACCGCTGGGTAAACAAGGGGAAGGTGACAGAACCAAGGACAAACAGAGGGATGGATTCCACATTAGTTTGATCTACCAGAGGTGTCTTCCACCTTAGACATCTACAGGAAGGGTCGTTATAAAAAATATATATATATTATGAGAACTCGCAGAGGGAAAAAAAACCCAACCCCAGCTCTGCCCACTATTCTGTGAGATATTAGATGCCCAAAAGTAAAATAAAGAAATATATATATTTATATATATATATAACATCATTCCGATCAAAGAGATTAGTTACAAGATATGGTGAAACTAATAGTAGGCCTACTAATGAACACAGTGAGACTAAATTGATAAAAGAAGACTACTCCAAGACACCATGAAGTTGAACGTTACGATCTTTAAGTACGAAACATTCAGATACAACTTTTCGCTTAATTAAGAGGCGTAGATCTATACCGTATCGTAGCACAGTCTAGCTGAATGTGTTGTTTGATTTGAAATGAGGACTATTTTAGCTTTTCAATCAGATTAATAAAGTAAAAAAAAAACCCCTCAAAGATAATGGATAGATAATTGGTAAAATGAATGTATAAAATGAATCTCTCCAAACATTGACTCAGCTCACGTCATGAACGTTGATTGTCAGTTTCTTTTTCAACAAGGTAGGGGCTGAACAAGATTTCTTTTCAAGAGAAGGAATTCACGAGAAATATGAAGGATGAGAAAAACAGCTTGACCAACACAACTTGTCACCAAAGACCAAAAAAAAAGACCAAACTAAAAGTAAGTTTCAGTTTGGTAAAAGTTTTACTGAACTCACAACCACATAAAGCCACATGACTGTCCCCCTGGTTTTATGCACCCTGCATAATTTAGCAAAATTTGATCTTTTTTTGCATAATTTCTGATTATTTTCCTTTATCATTCTTTGTTAAAATTAACAATCGTATAATTTCATATTTTGGGGCTCAGTTTGCATAATTTCAGAATTTTCCTTGCATAAAACAACGGGGACAGATATGAGCGCGTGGGACACGAGTTGGCAGTTTTCACGTTAGATCATATACACAAAGTGATGAAGACATGATTTTTTAATATAGCAAATAACTAGAGAAAGCTAGGAAACTCTATGGTATGGCAATCTTCTATTAAATTCGCATTGCCTAAAAATTGAAATAACTTAAATCAACTGCAAACGTCACAAAGTAAGAATTTGTCTAAAGGTACTGGACACATTTTAAAAATAAGAGGCAGAATGGCGAAACCAGGCGCTAGTCAAAATAATCAAATTGAAGAAAACAACATTTTTCTGCTTGTTCGGCAATTTCTACTGAATTTTTGTTTTTTGGCTCAACATCTTCTGGGTTCATTTAAAAACACATTTCTGGCTTGGATTTGACCGAAAAACGTTGCTTTAAGGGACCAAAAATTTAATGTTTCAATTTCCAAAGAGTCTCAAGCTTTGGAAGTCACCTAGATTTGGCGGGCCATCTTCAGGCTAATTTTATCTCTGAAATGAAGCAAACCCACTTCTTTCAATCGTAAATATCTCAGCTTCTATTCAAGATAAATGGGTAATTTTTTCATAGAAAGCAAGACAAAAGAACACGCTTTAATATAGTACCAATAACTTCATATGCCCATAAATTGATAAGCGCCTGATTCCACAGCGTCGTCACACAAATGACAGTTGCGATTTGTTGCTACAGCTCACGGTACTGCATCGGATATAAGGGGTCAGTCCTTCCTAAAACGACCTTCAGTGAATAATGAATCAAATAGGAAATTCCTTCAAATGAAATGACAACAGAGGAGACATGTGACAAGTACTTGATATCATTGAAAACAGTAAGTGTATGCTGCACTGGTACAATTCCACATTCAGAAACCAAGACAAAAAAGAATTAACGATAGATTTACATTCTTTTCTTTTTTAAAAAAGCAATTATTATGAGCAGCAGAACATCATTTGCATATTTTGATCACATTCCTAAAACCTGACATTCTTGTAGTGGACAATAAAAACAACAAAACCACATTGTGTAATTGTTAAGGAATGAAAAAGGAGAACTTTTCCTTTTCCACAAGTGAGACGGAAACGTCAAGTGAATCCACACAAGAAAACACTTGGAAAAAAAGAAACAACAAACCAAACCAGAAACGTACAGAACCATAAACAGTGACTAAAATGGTCCAAACATTTTCACAAAATGTGAATAAAAGTGAAAGAGTGAACAACAAGAAACATGTTCTCATATATTCCTATTACTACTTTAGTATCATGTTTATTGTCAGCCCTTTCACAAAAAAGGCAAGAGAGAAAGTACATCATACACTTACACATTATAAAAAAAAGTCAAGAGAGGAAACAAAGACTATGATGATAGGCATTAGATCATGCTGCGACAGCCAAACCTTTAGATTAAAAATCTGAGTACATTAGGGGAATTAAAACCTGCCAAGAATACAGACCTCCGCAAAAAGTTCAAGAGACACAGGGCACAATAGCATTGCAAACGCAAAGGCACGCATTATTAAGAATAACAGAAAGAGTTTTAAAAATAGAGCAGAGCAGCTACTTCAGTCACTGGTCAGTTAAAAGCTAATTCCTCATGACGCATCTTTTGGGAGAATGAGGCGGAACAGCGGAGTCCTTCATGACAGATGAGAAAATATTTCTTAACCCTATCCGTACATTATGTACCTCCGGGGTTGTATTCTTCTCATTTTAGAATACTTTTAGTACAAAGATCTCTTTGAAACTTTCAGTATTTCTCAAAAAATCATGTTGACAGACTGCTATGCAAAGCGTATGGATCGGATTAACGAGTAAATGTCCTCTTTGGAAAGTGGTGGCACAAAGTTCCCCACATCGTATGGATACGATAGTGTCGATAGTAAAACAAGACGTACGGATAGGGTTAAGTGGTGGCACAAAGTTCCCCACGTCGTATGGATACGATAGTAAAACACGACGTACGGATAGGGTGAAAACTGAGAAGTCTGAACATTTTGTTCGCATTACAAACCACAACGACAGAGACAAAACTTAAGACAAGTTAAAAGCTCCACGTTTCAAAGTCAAAGGCAGGCGAGGCGCTTAAACTCTTTCCCTACAATCATCGACTTGCTTTGCAAACGATAGAACATTGCTAGAGAGCAGGAAACGAGGTGAAGGGAGACAATTTTAGAGAAGAAAATCTTTCGGCCGCCACTCGGATTCGAACCTGGGACCTTTGAAAGAGAGGCGAGCACCTTAACCTCAGGCCACGCGAGCCCCCACTTTGCAGGTTTAAAATTAGAAATAAAATTATCAACAAACCACTAAACATGACAATAACGGAAACAAAAACTACAGCATTTGTAGGTCTTGACGTTACAGACACGAGCAGACATAGCAGTTGACTAAAGCACACATGACACGACGACCTAAAGTGTCGTTTGTAGACGCGCCGTTTGTACAAACGACCCAAAGCGTCATTTGTAGACGGACCGTTTGTACAAACGACCCAAAAGTGTCATTTGTACACGCGCCGTTTTTACACGTGTGGTTTGCTCTGACTAGCCTTGACAAGACCAGAACGCGACACAGACACACAAATTCTGCGTGTCATTTTTTGTACTTCTGAGTAATATATGAATTATGTGAAGATTTTAAAAAAGGCACACACCTGACATAATATACACTCATAAAACTCATAAAACACACTCACGTGCATGATCGTAAATGTGAAATAAAAAAATGAATCACAAAGTGAAATCGACAACAACGCTGCAAATTTCTTTTTAAAAATGCCCCTGTCATGATATAAATATCACAAACATTACCAAAAATCACATTGTAATTTTTTTTTTAAACGACTAAAGTCAACCAACCCTTTTTCTCCATCCCTGTGGCAGTACGATAATGCTGTCAGTCTAACAGTTTGCCGTCACATCTCTCCGATCGGCCATGTTTACCTCCCAGTTTCTTTGGATTTCCCCCAAAATGTCTTTGCATTTGATGCCTTTTTTAAAAGGGCTCTTCCGAAATTTATTCAAAAACTTGCTAGTTTCACTTTGATTTTTTAACACAAGTAGGGTAACTCTGTTCGCAAAGGGTGGGCATTTGCGAAGAGGGCGCCTCCGAATTTTGAGGACACTTTTTTAATTGGCTCAAAGAGAGGAGTGGCCCATCTTGTTATGTAGACTCTTTGGTGTTAACCATGCCACCTCTCGGCACATAAGACGCGGCACAGAAAGGGTGAATGAATTCATTAACTCTTACCCTCTGGCTCGCCGCTTCACGCGCATCCCGCAGTGACAGGGGAGTATCTGAGGCAGGATGGGAGGAACGACTTTCCAACCTCAAGCACCCGATTACTCTACTGGAATTATTTGTCATAGTTTTACGCCCCCATCGGCACAGTTTAGATCATTTTGGAGGCGGGCTACTTCAACCCTGATACCCTGTGCGTGCAGATTGTAGAATAAACTCTTCATAAGTCACACGTGCACAAAATACGTAGATCACATTTTTTAAAAACCCATTTCATCCCACTGAAAATAGAGAACGTTTAACAATTAAATCATATGCCTAAAAAAAAAAATTTTTTTTTAAAAGCAAAAAAAGCTGAACTTTTTTTGTGCGACATGAAAATTTGCAAACAGGTAGATGGTAACACTTCATTTAATTTGGGACAAGTCAAACAAAAGTGACCCACAGTCAGACCCCTACTTTAAAAACAGTTAAGTAACTGACCTTACAGCAAGACCTCTAAAATAAAGTATCATTAGGAAAGAAAAAGCTCTTTCTAGTACAATCCAAATAAAGAAAACATTTGTTAAAAATTCAGGGCTTTTCAATTTAAAAAAATTAAACCCTCTCATTTCAAAAGCTCTTTCAATAAGTACAACAAATCCCACTTGTAAGGCTGCAGGAACTTTCCACACCTTGTATGTTATTTACTGTTGCAAAAATAGACATTCTTAAGATCCAATAGTTTGAAAAATAATTTAAGTAATCAGCCATTTCCTTCCCATCACTTGATCAAGGGTAAAATGTATATGAATAGAATATATCATATTGTAAGCACAAAACATATAAGTACGCATGAAAAACCAGATCAGGAGCCAAATAGGAGATTGTTTTCTTAATATTACGACACATAAAAAGAAAAATGGAATGGTTAAAACAAAACGTAGCTAAACACTAAAAACAACGCAAGGCTTGAGATTGCTTCCAACTTAAAGTGGGCAATATTTCAAAGTGAGAGGCAAGAAAGTTCAACCAGAGGTCTGAAGGCAAACCAGGATGTCAGATGAGCAAGTCAACACAATAATATGCATGCAGTTAATTTGTCTTGTACGATTTCAATCCTTTTTTCTTTCTGCTGAAGAGGCGAACATAAAGGGAGTTCACAAAAACAGAAGCCTGGTCTTCAGTCTCTGCATACAATTAATAATAATTTCAACATTCTTTAAAAATTTGAGTCAATTCATTCAGGTCGTCAGAACATCTCAAAACCGGTAGCGCAACTGTATTATAATAATATAACCAAAAAAACCCTGAATTAACTCCAAGATAAAAAACTAAATTCGTCCTCCGATATTTTACACACATTCCAACATTTTGAACAAGCTATCAATTCTGTGACCACATGGCGGCAGTGACAATTATACAAAAGGAAGTCTGTGGCAAATTAGCACCAAGGACAGAAATAGAACCGCACCGACCTTCGCCTAACAATACATCTTGACAAAGGATTTAAGAAAAAAACAAGCACCTCTTCTGTAACATTTTTTACTTTTCATCTCATTACGCCATAATTAATCGCAATGTTTTCCCCACATACATACGAGTAGCCAATCTTTGAAAAACTTTTACTTCCACAAATCTACTCAATGAGGATAAAGAGCTTCGGATACTACATGAGAATCGTCCCATTCTTTCCTTTCACACTCACACACAGCAAGCAATTTTATAAAGTATGAAAACCTCCAAAAGAATTCCAGATAATAAATTACAATTTCACTGACCTTGGTTAAACATGAGTACTTATTGACCCTCTCGACATCCTAAGGATATCAGAAGAAGGAAAAAGCACAAAAAAAGTAAGTACCTATTGACCTGAAAATTGAAGAAAAAGATTCCACCAAATGTCACATTTTAAGACGGTCCGTATGGCAGAGTCTAACATCACAGGAAGCAGTCAGTCAGTTTGTGCAGGCACAGTTCTCTCATTCACACAGGCACAGTTCTCTCATTCACACAGGCACAGTTCTCTCATTCACACAGGCACAGTTCTCTCATTCACACAGGCACAGTTCTCTCATTCACACAGGCACAGTTCTCTCATTCACACAGGCACAGTTCTCTCATTCACACAGGCACAGTTCTCTCATTCACACAGGCACAGTTCTCTCATTCACACAGGCACAGTTCTCTCATTCACACAGGCACAGTTCTCTCATTCACACAGCCATCCCCTCTTTTCATCCAGACAACCCTCTTCTCCCAACCATCCCCTCATCCACACAAAGATTTCAGACAACTAGCCCCTCATCTCATCCAGACAACAATCTTCTCACAATGATCCACTCAACCATCCCCTCATCCACACAACCATCCAAAACAGCGATCACCTCCTCCCCTCATCCCGGCACGCCTCGAGACATGCACTCACACATCGCTCGGGGGCAGGCCGTCGGGGTTCAGGTACTCACACAGCTGCTCCTCCCCATTCACAAAGGTCACCTTGCTGGCTGTGACCTCGTTTAGCCTGAAAAAAAAAACAATATGTGTCACAACGTGGAATCAGGCACTCGTCAATTTTGGGGCATATGGTGTTATTGGTACCATCTTAAAGCTTGTTCATTTGCCTTCCTTTTGGAGAAAACAAATTTCCATCTATGTCGAATAGAAGTCGAAATATTTGCGATTGAAGGAGGTCAGGATCACCTGGTTTCAGAAGTAAAATTAGCGAGAAAATAGCTACCAATTGGTAGAAAACTGAAAATTTACATTTTTTGTGCCTTTAGTCAATATTTGTCCTTAAAATCAGGGAAGTAGCGGCCCACACACCCAAACAAACACACACATACACACCAGGGTCTGATGATGGTCCAACATCCAGAGAACATGACCGGCTCGTTGACACACACACACACACACACACACACACTCACCAGGGTCTGATGATCGTCCAACATCCAGAGAACATGACCGGCGCGTTGACGATGAGACAGATGCCCATACACACACACATACACCCACACACACACACACACACACACACACACACACACACACACACACTCACCAGGGTCTGATGATCGTCCAACAGCCAGAGAACATGACCGGCGCGCTGACGATGAGACACACACACACATACACACACACTCACACACACCCACAGACACACACTCACCAGGGTCTGATGATAGTCCAACAGCCAGAGAACATAACCGGCGCGTTGACGATGAGACAGATGCCCAGACGCTCCGGGTAGTAGCGGCCCAGTAGCCAGATCAGCTTCTTCACAAACTGGTAGTCCATGTTGGCCATGCAGAAATTCTTCAGGTCAAACACGATGCACATGTTGTCGATGACACTCTCGTCTATACGCTGGCATGTCAGTTCCTGGGATATTGGGGGGGG
>NW_004797842.1:392052-399543 GCF_000002075.1 Aplysia californica
GCATTTATATATAGCGCTCTATCCCACACTAGTATAAAAGCTCTGAGAGCTTGACATCATTCCCATAATCATTCACAAAAGAGAAAATATTTCACAAAAACAAGAAAAACCAGTTCAACGACATAAAGAAGAATTTTCACAACCATACATTAATTGAAAGGACAGCAATAAAATAACCCAACATATCAGCACTGACTAACACACTATAACTCTAAAAATTAAACCAAGGAGTCATGATGAGCAATCGCTTAAACGTAGCAAAATTTGTTATTTCTCTGAGATCCTGGGGCAAGGTGTTCCAGATTTAAGGGCCAAAAAATGAGAAACTTTTCTCACCAAAAGATTGTTATTTCATTCTTGGGGGCTCTGAATTTTGTTGCGTCTGTGGATGACCGTAACCGACGAGATGGAACATACAGTGTTAAAAGCTCAGATAGATATGAAGGGGCTTTATATATTCAAATCAATTTCTTCTTATAAGCACAAACTGACTTGTTCAGAAATTATATTCAAGCGACAATTTTCACTTTTCTTTTCTTTCAGTGAAGCAGGCATGACCAAAGAAGTAGTTTTAGAAAAAACAAACAAACAATACAACAGTGCAGCTCTCAAGACTATCCAGCAATTCCATTCCAGGACAAAGGTTCTCTTTCCACAAAAGACCGTAAATGGGAGGACTTCCATAACGAGCGACCGCAGAGTAGAAAAAAGGGCTAGGGGTAGGGTAAGGGTTTGGGTTAAGGGTTAGGGTTAGGTCTTTTCTACATTGTATTTGTTGGGGTGGTCGCTCGTTACGGAAATCCTTCCGAGTAAATGGTTTTACTTACATTGCACCGTGACTTTAGCTCAATGAAGTTTTCTTCAAACACCTTGGACTTTTCCTCTTCTGTTTCTTTAGGAGCGCTGCTATTTCCAGTCAGCCTCCCAAACATGGAATTGAACACTGGAGGATAAAAAAAGGTGTTAGTTTGGTTTTAGTAAGGTTTTACGGTACTCGCAACTGCTTGAGGTCATTTGAGCGCCAAGGGGTGAATGTCAACAGAGAAGTCCAAACGAGGAATCAGGCTTACTCTGCTCACCTCTTTAACTTCAACAGCACATAGTCTGCTTCCAAGTAAAAAAAAAGAAGTTGGATGGATGGAAATCAAAGAGATCACACATTTATATTTATACAGTGGACAGCCGTAAGCCAAAAGAAAGTTAAATCCCCGAATTTCGGTTTCTATTTCAGCGACCTCTATCTAAACTGAAAACCCAGCTAAACCTTAGACAACAACCTGGTGGTGTCGAAGATTTCATTTAAGCAGACTCCATTAAATTTACCAGTTGAGATAATCACATTATTTGTGTCACGACGAGGTGGAATCAGGCGCTCGTCAATTTTTCGACATACAGGGTAAATTGGTATCACCTTAAAGCCTGTCTATTCGCCTTGCTTTTAATGAAAAATATCCATTTATCTTGGATACAAGTCGAGATATTTGCGATTGAAGGAGGTGGAGTTGCCTGGTTTCAGAGGTAAAATTAGTGAGAAAACGGCTGCCAAAGCTTAGTTATTTCCTTAGCTTGAGATCAATGAGAGCTCGCGGAAACCAGAAATTTACACCTTTTATGCATTTAATCAACGTTTTTCAGTAAAATCCACACTGTTAGGACATAAAAGGTGTTGAGCCGTAAAAACAAAAATTCGGTTAAAATTTCCAAACCTGCGGAAAAAAGCCAGTTTTTCTTCACTCATTTTATTGAGATGAGCGTCTGATTTCACCACGCTGCCTCATATTTGGATGTCAGTCCTCTTGACCGGAATTCAGCAGCGCAATGTTTTGTACTCATGGTGCCATACAAAAACTGTACCAGTCAATGGAGGTAACAAGCTTGAGAGTCGGAGAAAGAATGGACTTGGAAAGGAGGTTTTGTCTTAGATAAGTTACTAATTTAGAGACCCTAATGACCTGAATTAAAAAGCATGTGGGGTAGTGGAGGGAGCGGGGGAATTTATAACAATAAAATATGTAAACATGCCACTGTGAGGGAGATCAGCACAGTTATGCCGGACTACAAAAACCGGAAGAACACACCGTTGTCACCAGCTCAGAAGAAAGGAGCTGAAGACAGTAGAAACAAGAAAAGTTTTTTGACGCAGGGATCCAATCCATTTACACTCTTAAGTTGATCTACTCTGAGGGTCCAATCCATTTCACTCTAGTCTAAAATTGTTCTACTTTGGGAAACTCATCATGTTCCTCACAGCTCAAGGGAATTATAGGCCTGGAAGATCTAGCCATCAGAAATTTCTTCTTCAGAAATTCTGCCGTTTCTTTCTCCTCAGCATCACAGCCATTGCTAAACTTGCGACTGCAATTTGACGAGATCTGTTCTTTTGTTTGAACGACCACCCCACAACAAACAATGACAGGCGAATGGATTTTATCATAATTTTATGACTGCTTAGCAATGAAGAGAGATTTTCAAGCCCTTTGGTGTGTTGGTCGATAAAATCTAGACTCCGTGGCCATGGAGGCGAGACAGGCTAATTCAAATTGCTTTACCAGATGCTAGAAAAAGCAAACAATAGGAGAAACGGAAAGTGTCCATTTGCACGGGAGGTCGTCTTGGCAGGTTCGACTGTAGACACTGGGAAATGGGAGAGTGGTGGTTTGTAATTAGGGAGGAGGCGTGGGAAGGGGGGATGGTATACATTGAAGAGTGGGCCTTTAGGGAGTTAGTGGCTCAAAATTTGATTTTATTGAGAGGGGAGCTGGGGGTGGGTTCCTTGGGTCTGGGTTGCAATTTCTGTCCCCAACAAAAATCATGCATTGGCCATTGGCACACACACATGATGCGACTAAACGTAGAACGACGCAAACTATTTTTAGGTGAGGCGGCCATCATCTTGTGTGACGTCAGACCGATACCCCTCCGATCACGTGACTACATCTAAATATACCCAATCGCATGGCACCAAAGATTCTCTACTACATATGACCTTTGATGGCACGACGCTTTGCTGCGATGTTTTTTCAAGGAATACAGGTGTAAAGTGTGATATGATGCGGTGCTCCGATGCTGCTGCTGCTTTTTATGTCTTCTGCCCATTGTTTATATGGAGGGGGGGATCTTCCGGTGTCTTTACGGCAATTTTCGCGCGCTTTATCGTCTTTGCGTTTTAACGTGTTTCAATTTCAAGCATCAGCGTTCTTACTGTACTGTTCTGAGCATCAATGATCTAAGAGATCTTCATCATGTCCAAGTACCGGAATTCAGAAACGTTAAACATATCTAGGTACACTGGAAACCTTGTAACCAATCAGAGCATGTCTGACGGGCTGCAGTTAGCCACAAATGTGAAATTTAAACGGGTGAAACACATCGATACGGAAAATACGTCCAGCCACTGACCCAACATGTTGTTCCACGTGGTATCTCCACCAAAGGTCGTACCTCTCTATGTCTCCACGGTCTTCTAAAAATAGTCTGTGGGTACCCCAGGATGTGATGACATCAATTTGATGAGAGCACATACTAAAATTAGCAGCCAATCAGGCTGGTGTGTCGTTCTACATTCAGCCGCATGAGCACACACTAACTTTTATTGCTGGGAGTCATGAGGGTAACTTAGTGTAAACTTGTTCCTTTTTTTGACATGATGATCCAAATTATTTTTTAATTAACAGTAGGCCCTCCTAAACTTTCGAAACAGTCATTTTGGTTCTCTTATTGAAGAAATTAGGCTGAACAAAACTAGGTGTGTGTGTATGTGTGTGCATTTGTGTATGGTCACTTCTCAACTTCAATAAACGGAACAGTTAGTGAAGATGGTCCAAGATTTGCCCCTGAGTAGATTCGAAAGAGAATGGCTATATTAAGATCTAGAATCTAGATCTAGATCTAGATCAAGGCCTAGATCTATATTGTGGCCAGTGTGGGCGCACTGTCACTGTTGGTGATTTGATTTTAGGGCATGATGTCACTTTCTGTCTCGACCAGATCAAAGTAACAAGATGAGAAGAAATATTCTTTAAATTCAGTTTCAGTATCATCTCATAGATATAGAATCTAGATCTAGATTCTATAGATCTAGATAATCTAGATCTAGATTATATCTATAATCTATGCATGCATTGTGATTGTGACTGTGAGAGATGAATTTCACTTCATTGATTTCCAGTCCAGATGGAAATTCCTCAAAAGATGGAAAGTGTTCATTTTATCATCCATTGGCATTGCAGCAACATATTAGATCTATGAGTGTACTGACAGAACAAAAACGTTTTTATCTAATGACTCATTCATCTCAAACTCCCCCCCCCCCCCCCCCCCCGAAAAGAAGTTTAGCAGAAGTTCCTTTCGAATCAACTCGGAAGAAGACCGTCTTCACTTCCTTTCAGTTTATAAAGTTGAGAAGAGGGCTTTTAACTTCTTATTAAATTCTTATTTTTAGCTATAAATCTAGATCTAGAATCTAGATTCTAGAAATCTACAATAGGTATTAAACCAAGTGTATACTCACTTGTCGGGTCCGAATTAGATTTCACTCCACAACAAGGAAGCGCATGACAGTTGTTCGTTTCGATAGAGGTGTGATTGATTGACGGTGATCGTTGTTGATGAAGTCCGATTATTATTTTTCTTCCGGAGGTAGAAAATCAGAGAATACTATTTTCTTACCTTTTTCAACGATGAGTTCTGATGGTATCATGGGGAATGATCCAGGAAAACTTTCACATTTTTATTCTTAGAAGAGTT
This sequence comes from Aplysia californica, assembly GCF_000002075.1. Taxonomy (NCBI): domain Eukaryota; kingdom Metazoa; phylum Mollusca; class Gastropoda; order Aplysiida; family Aplysiidae; genus Aplysia; species Aplysia californica. Next base: position 396,799 of record NW_004797842.1, read on the forward strand.
GCGTCCCATGACTGGAGACCAGACGAAAATGTCAGGCAGAATGGTGAAATCAGGCACTCGTCAAAATAATCGAAGTGAAGAAACTGCAATTTTCCCACAGGTTTGTGAATTTGTATCGATTTTTTGTTTTTTAACTTAACATCTGTCATATCCATTTAAGAACACATTTCTGTGTGAATTTTTCTTTTAAAAAACAACAACCTTGATTAAAGGCACAAAAAAGTGTACATTTGCACTTTCCACAGACTGGCTAATTACTAATTTTACCTCTGAAACCAAGCAGCCCCACCTCCTTCAATCGCAGATACCTCGACTTTTTGTCAACATAGATGAATATTTTTTTCACCAAAAGGAAGGCAAATGAACAGGCTTTAAGATGATACTGGTAATAACCCCATGACACAAATTTTATAGAGCTCGACGAAGTCGAAAGAAAAGCCTAACAACAACAACAATAATAATAATAGGCCCTAATAATGATGATGATAATAATAATAATAACAATAATAATAATTTTAAATAATATTAATAATAACAATAATTTTTTAAAAAATAGTAAAATAATAATAATAATAATAATAATAATAATAATAATAATAATAATAATAATAATAATAATATTAATAATAATAAAGATAATAATAACAATAATAATAATAATAATAATAATAATAATAATAATAATAATAATAATAATAATAATAATAATAATAATAATAATAGTAGTAGTAGTAGTAGTAGTAGTAGTAGTAGTAGTAGTAGTAGTAGTAGTAGTAGTAGTAACAATGACAATGCTAATGATGAAGATGACGATAGGCCTAATAGGTCTAATAGTGATAATAATTATGACGATAATTCGTCCCGTTTCCTATAAGAAAGTGCTCAGTACACTTTCTTTTAGTTTCGCTGTTTTAAGGCGCTTGCAACAGCTTAAGGTCATATGAGCGCAAAGGGGTGGATGTCAACAGTGAAGTCCAAACTGGGAATCGGGCTTACTCTGCTCACCTCTCTAGCCTCAACAGACCGTAAATATTTATAATCATAGGCTTCGACTATCAAGAAACCCCGGAAATAGCAGTTCACAAGAGAGTGACAAACATACATATATTTTAGTAAGGATGAGGACAGAAAAAGCAGCAGTATCCTAAGAATTAAGTGACAGGATAGAATAAGAAATGAAGAGCTGTAGGAAAGGACAGGACAAAAGGATATAGAAGTAGAAATAGGACTAAGAAAGTGGCGATGGATGGGACACACCCTCAGAAAGCCCAGCAGAAACATCTCAAGACAGTCACTGTAGTGGAACCCACAGGGAGCACACGGCAGGGGTAGGCCACGGGAAACATGGAGGAGATGAGCGGAAAGGAACATGAGAGAGAGGAAGCTCACTTGGAAAGAGCTTGGAAGGATGGCCCAGGACAGAGATAAATGGAAGGATTTTATGTGGCCTATACTCTGCCAGGGAAGACACTGATGATGAGGAGGAATAGCGTCAATTATTACTGCTGAAGGGCTGTTCACTGTTCTCATCATATCGCTACTTCGAATAACAATACGTTCTGACATTTTTGGCCGTTTTGAGTTACGAAGACCACAAAGCCAGAAAGCAATTATTGTTCTATCTGCTCTATCAAAATCGTAAGATCATTCGGAGCTATTATCAAGATAATCAAAGAGTTACATTTTTTAAAAAGCTTGTCATGTTGTGAAAGTCATTTTTTTTTTACGTCAAATTTCTCAAAACTCTGTTCTGAGCAGATAGAAGTGTGTTCTTCCAGGGTAGAGATACACAGACTTCAACATAAGTTAAGGACCACCTTGACAGACAGCCCTGAGTTTTAAAAAATCCGAAAAAAATACAGCAAAGGAATGTTTCAAATGTTATTGCTCTGAAAGTGTTAATGGGTTGACAATGCGTACTGCAAAGCTCCCTAAAGAGGTAAAACTACAACGTGCAGCACGGAAATCCTCGGGGAATTTTAGCCAAATTTACAAGTTGTTCTTAAATTACGTTGAAGTTGAAGTCTGTATTATCAACTGGAATGAGACAAAAGAGTGACCCAAAGGAACACACAACAGAAGAAAACAAGGAGTTTAGCGACCAAAACCACAAATTCAAAACGTTCGCGAAAAAACAAAATAGGCGAAATACGAGGGGAAAAAAGAGCGCAATAAAATATATTTAAAAAACAAGAACCCCCAGTGCACAGTATCGTGGCCATTGTTTTTATCTCTGCACACCCTGTTTCTCGAACAAACTTCTAGTAACACGGGGTGCCCACTATAGCTGGATCGGGCCGATCACCCGACTCGATCGCCTCAAAAACAAACGTGTTTGATATCAGTTTCAGGCGATCGAGTCGGGCGATCGGCCCGATCCAGCTGTAGTGGGCACCCCATATAAGAGTTTTAATGGCACTGTAAGGTCATATAAGTGACGACGATTAGAGGTGTTACAAGGAAATACAAAAAAGAAGGAGGAGAGATGATAAAGACGATAGATGTTTGATAGGAAAGAAGAAGCAAACCACACCAGAGCATCCGCCAACCAACCGCTACCTAGGTTTAGATACATGTAAAAGTCTATATTTAAACCCCCCAAAAATGGACAAACATTATTATTTTCAGTTTCTATTGTTGATATTCCCTCATTTTTAAGTAACTCTACTCTGGGGGAAAGACAGAGACGTAGTTGTATTACATGTACTTACTTACTTACTTACTTACTTACTTACTTACTTACTT
>NW_004797842.1:401325-415289 GCF_000002075.1 Aplysia californica
TCCTCCCTCTCTGCCGTGAACGTTTTTCCAAGAAAGAAAAAAACAAAACAGAAAAAACTAAGGTCTACACCAGTTTGGCACATACTGAACTGTTATTTTGCCCACATTCCTGTGTTTACCTACGTGACTCCTCCGCCTCATGTCTCGAATCACGAGCACCTGGACATCTCCCACAGGGAGAATATGTGTCACGCCACGGAGGAACCAGGCGCTCGTCAATTTGTGGGCGTATGGAGTTAATAATGGGGTCACCTGAATACTCTGTTTATTTGCTTTGTTTTCAATGAAAAAATACCCATCTACCTCAAATAGAGGTCTAAACATTTGTGATGGAAGGGAGTGGAGTCAACAGGTTTCAGTGATGAAATTAGCAAGAAAATGGCTGCCAAAGTTCGGTAACTTCAATAGCTTGAGAGTCCTTGAAAACTTAAAAATTACAAGTTTTAAGCCTTTAATCAACGTTCTTCAGTAACATTCACATTGGAAATGTATTTTTCTGTGAAAATTAAAGGTGTTGAGCCGAATAAAACCAACAATTCGACATAAATTGCCACACTGACTGAAAAATGCCTGTTTCTTTGATTTCATTATTTTGACAAGCGCCTGGTTTAACCTCGCTGCCTCACATATTCCAAACCAAATACTTCTGTGAAGGGTGCGGTCTCGGAGCGGTTAGTGCGCTCGTCTCCGAAGCCGAAAGTCCGGATTGGAGCTTCGGTTCGGACACTGATTTTTTTTCGCCCCCTCCTGCCCACCCAGCAGTAATGGGTACCTGACTTCGAGTTGGGGAAGTAAAGGCAGTGTGGAAAGGAACTGGCCACCCTACCACAATATGCCGAAGACCCAGGAAGTTGTCTCACTAACAAGGCAATCCCCAATGTCCGGATCGGATGTGGGAACAACTTTACTTTTGTACTTCTGTAGAAGCAAGACAGGAACGGGGGCTCTCGTGGTCTAGAGACTAAGGTGTTGGCCTCTCATTCAACAGGTCCCGGGTTCGAAACCTTACAGGGACGGAAAATTTTCTTCTCTAAAATTCTCTCCTTTGACCTAATTATGATTTCGTCTCCAATACCTGCCCCCTCCAACCTTCGCCCCTTCTTCTAGGCTCCAGACTCTTTCTGCAGCCTTTCTACTGCTACTCCTTGGCTCCTTCTTACTGCTGTTTTTCAGCCACACCCCTGTTCTTACGGTAGGTAAGATCTACACCTGGCCTTCCGGCCAAGTGATGAAAATCTCAGAGGTCAAGTTGCGCACGTTAAAGATCTCTTGATGGTCTAAAATCGATAAGAGTAGGCTTCGGCCGCCTCCTGGGCAAAATTCAATATTAATTTCTACCACACTGAAAATGTTATTAATGTATGCCACGCAATCATAGGACTTTATGCAGTTGCAAGCGCCGTAAAACACTTACCAAAAAAAAGAAAAGAAAAAGAAAGAAGCTGGAACTTCCTGTAGCCAGTAGCAGCGTCTATCTGTGGTGTAGCAGTTAGGGTTAGGGCTTCGCTGGCGCACGAGTTCGATTTTCGAAAAGGGAGAACATTTATTTTTTATCCAATATCTCGTGTCTTTATGCCATTCACAAAATGGGGGGGTATTGACATGTTCTTATGCACAATACAATTGTAAATGGGCTGATTTATCAATGTCATGCTCATACTGTGCCGGAACAACATAGGGGGAACTTCTGTTTTTTCCCTCATCCTTACTATCGTCTCTTTTCTTTTACTTTGTTACTATGTTTGTCACTCTCTTGTGAACTGCTATTTCCAGGGTGCCTTGATAGTTGAAGCAGACTTTGTGCTGTTGAGTCTAGAGAGGTGAGCAGAGTAGCCTGATTCTCCGTTTGGACTTCTCTGTTGACATCCACCCCTTGGCGTTGTTAGAACATGCAGTTGCGAGCGCCGTAAAACCTTACTGAAACTAAAGAATATCTCGATATTTGTGCTGTGATTTTAGCTATATCCCTCTCAGCCCGGGTTGTCCCTTACAGAGTACAGAGACTGCATGGCAAGGTCACAAGCCCGCCTCCCAAATTATGTAAATTTCTGAGTCGACTGGGGCTCAAAAACACCCCTATAAAAACTCTACAGTTATCTAAAGTATTATGACTTGACACTGACGAGGGGTCCTCTGGTTCTGAAGTAGAAACTAAATATTATTATAGCTTCTAGAACGTGACCATTAGACTTGTGCGTAAATATTGAAAACTACTTTGTAAAAATCGTGACTCGATTCACTACAGATGGCTATGGCTTAGACAAAAAAAAGAAGGGGGGGGGTGCATTCTCTTGTCCGCTCACTGCTTCCCGACACGTTTTATCTTCACCCCGACCGTCATATTTTACAGTTGGAAAACATGTCTCTTCTCAGTGTTTAGATAAGATCTTATGTTATTATTTTATGTTTATGATGGTATCCGCCATGATTGTCTTACTGTATAATCATCATCATCTAGTGCCAGATCTGCGACAGACATCGGCGATCATGGTTCTCTATTCATTCCTTTTCTCGGATGCTCTTATAAGTAATAAAAGCCTGATCTTTCCCCGTTACCCATTTGTTTAGGTTCCCTAAGTAGGTTGCTCTGGGCTTACCCCTTCCTCGTTTGCCTTCAATTTTGCCAGTGAGAGCTAGACGTTCAAGACCTTTTTGTCTTTTCAGCTGTCCCAAAAACTACATTTGTCGTTTCCTGATTGTTTTTAACAGTGAGCGTCCCACGTGGACTTCATCAAACACTACCAAATTTGTTTTCTTTTCCTTCCACGGTATTCTCAGCAGTCTCCCAAGAAACCACATTTCCGTTGCTTCTATGTTATTTCCATTGTCTTTAGTGATTGTCCAGCTCTTAAAAGTCATAAAAGCCTGATCTTTCCCCGTCCCCCATTTGTTTAGGTTCCCATACGGTTGACCATACATAACATTTCAGAACTTTCTTTATGGTAGTCATTGAGATGTTTCTATTTTTCAGGATTGGGCTCATATTTTGAAACTTGCCTTAGCCATTGTAATTCCCCGTTTTATTTCTGTGGAACATTTGGCATCAGATGTTATCATATATCTTAGATATTTAAACAGTTTGACATGTTTGATCTTTTCAACTTTGCTAATGAGATTAACAATAGGATTTGCTGCTTTTTTGGGTATTACCGTGCATTCTGTTTTCTTTACATTCAACAATAATCCTGTACATTCACTTTCTGTTACAACAGTATCTAGAAGCAATTGAAGGTCCTTTCTGAGCCTGCTATTAAAAACTGTGTCATCGGCACATCTATGATACAATAATAATTGTATAAAGGAATGCAAAATATTAGATCTAGATCTACCTGTTTAGCAGCACAGTGAGACGTGTATTGTTTCTTCCAACTGTTATGTTATGGACAGCAATAATGAACAGGAGCAAATAGTACAACTATTTTGAAAAGAACACACATCCATGTTGTATAACATAATATACGTTTTTTGGGCTACGCGAAGAAAAACAGTTTACATAAATCCTTCCTCGAGCGCATGCAAAATGTGAAACAGTAGCGATCATATTATGGGAAACACTTTGTGTGTACTGCGGGCTCTTAAACAGTGTACGTGACTTCTCCGACAAGGTTCTGTAGATAGGACTGAGGCGAAGCTGGGATTGTTTGTCTGCGATTGTTTTATCGGTTCCAGTCATTGGGAAACGGGAGGGCTTTGTTTTTGTAACGACCAACAAAAGCCAAGGAAAGCTGACAAACAAAAAACAAACATCGTGATCTCAGGCCCTAAAATCATAAGATTTATAAACCCTTTGTATTGAAATGGGAGGTAGATCTAGGCCTTATACTGGGTGCCCACTTCGGCTGGATCGAGCCGATCGCCCGACTCGTTCGCTTGAAATTGTAAACAGACACGTTTGTTTTTGAGGCGACCGAGTCGGGCGATTGGCCCGATCGGATGATCCCAGCCGTAGTGGGCACCACGTATAAGGGCTAAAGGGTGTGTGTGTAATGTTTATACTCGTAGTCAGAGTGATACAACATCCCAGAAGACAGACCCGGGCTGAGAGGGATACAACATCCCAGCAGAGAGACCCGGGCTGAGAGGGATACAACATCTCAGCAGAGAGACCCGGGCTGAGAGGGATACAACATCCCAGAAGACAGACCCGGGCTGAGAGGGATACAACATCCCAGCAGACAGACCCGGGCTGAGAGGGATACAACATCCCAGCAGACAGACCCGGGCTGAGAGGGATACAACATCCCAGCAGACAGACCCGGGCTGAGAGGGATACGACATCCCAGCAGACAGACCCGGGCTGAGAGGGATACAACATCCAAGCAGACAGACCCGGGCTGAGAGGGATACGACATCCCAGCAGACAGACCCGGGCTGAGAGGGATACAACATCCAAGCAGACAGACCCGGGCTGAGAGGGATACGACATCCCAGCAGACAGACCCGGGCTGAGAGGGATACAACATCCAAGCAGACAGACCCAGGCTGAGAGGGATACAACATCCCAGCAGAGAGACCCGGGCTGAGAGGGATACAACATCTCAGCAGAGAGACCCGGGCTGAGAGGGATACAACATCCCAGAAGACAGACCCGGGCTGAGAGGGATACAACATCCCAGCAGACAGACCCGGGCTGAGAGGGATACAACATCCCAGCAGACAGACCCGGGCTGAGAGGGATACGACATCCCAGCAGACAAAACCCGGGCTGAGAGGGATACAACATCCCAGCAGACAGACTCGGGCTGAGAGGGATACAACATCCCAGCAGACAGACGGAGATACTCAATTACATTTTCACTCTCCCCACTCGGGAATCGAACACGAGTCTCTTGTGTGCGACAACGAAGCGACTAACTTCTACATCACAGACGCGGGTTCCAATATTGTGCATATTTTATCCCTAGCTGTCCTAAAATACTGGGGGGAGGGAGGGGGGAGGGGCTCTCGTCGCCTAGAGGTTAAGGTGCTGGCCTCTCATTCAAAGGTCAATGGTTCGAATCCGGGTAACGACGGAAAATTTCTTTTCTTTTCTAAAATTGTCTCTATGACATCCTGTCCTGCTCTCTAGCGATGTTCTGTCGTCTGCTTTCGTTTCCATTTCTGCCCCCACCCCTCACCTCCTTTGCCCCCTTCTCTGGGCTCCTGACTCTTTCTGCAGCCTTTCTACTGCTACTCCTTGGCTCCTTCTTACTGCTGTCTTTCATTCACACTCCAGATCTTCTGGGAGGAAATATCTAGATCTACACCTAGCCTTCTCGGACAAGCGCAAAAAATTTCGGAAGTCCCGTGTGCAAGTTGCGCACGTTAAAAATCCCTTGGTGGTCTAAAATCGTTAAGAGTAGGCTTTGGCCGCCATCCGGGCAGAATTCAAAATTTCCTACCAACTGAAAATGTTTCAAGTGTCCCGCGCTCATGTCATGACCTTATGCAGTTGCGAGCGCCGTTAAACACTTACCAGGAATACCCCCCCCCCCCCCCCCAAAGTCTCCACTGTACTCGACCAGTCTAAAAGGCCCCGATATTCCCAGAAATCTGTGCTGCTCTCCCCATGAAACGAGCCTACCTGACCACCAGGTAGCAATACACACCGAACCCCTCACAAATCAATAAAACCAATCGACGTGTTTTGCTTCGTATTGATTCCAACACCAAGTGATATTCACACGGACACGTTTTCGCCCGAGACCATATTTTGTTTCTTTTTATGTCCTATTGTCCCTCTAGAAACTCCAAGCGGCCGGATTGGAAGATTTTTGGAGTGGACAGTCAACACACTCGAGGTACGTCGATACACACTCTCGGCTCTTAACCCATTGAGCACACACATTGTTGGTGGTATTTTTTCGGTTTGTCTTTTTTGTTGCAAGTGTTTTACGGGGCTCACACCAGCTCAAGGTCATATGAGCCCGCGGGATACATTAAACATTCTCAGTTGGTAGGAAATCTTGAATTTTGCCCTGGTGGCAGCCCAAGTCTACTCTTATCGATTTTGGACCACCAAGGGTTCTTTAACGTGCGCAACTTGCTCACGGGACCTCTGAGATTTTTCGCTCTTGTCCGAGAAGGCTACATGTAGATCTTTCCTCCCATAAGATCAGGGTTGTGGCGGAAAGACAGCAGAAAGAAGGAACCAAGGAGTAGCAGTAGAAAAGCTGCAGAAAGAGTCAGCAGCAACAGAAGTTGAAAAAATAAAAGTAAAGGTAAGAAGATACGCTGTTGCCACGTTGATCTTCTATCTGCTCCAGCGAAATCGGAAAATTATTCGGAGTCGTTATCAAGATACTCAAAGAACTGCATGTACACTGTTTGATATATCGATATATTTTCTTTCTTCAGATCTGTATGCTTCCCGGGAAGCTGAGAATGTTTCGGGTGTTCTATGGTCTGCTAGGGTAATAATATAGTGTAAAGCGCATAGAGCCTGCTGTTGAGCGGGGATATGCGCTATAAAAATGCTATCTATTATTTTTATTATTTATCTTCTTATATTATGGTGTAAGTGAAATGCTGACGATATTTCTGCAGTAAGAATGCTATAGGCTAATAATATGATTGTGATTCTCAAATTTTTATAACGTTAAATTTCTCACAACTAGGTACCTTCTGAGTCTGAGCAGACAGAACTTTGTCCGTCTAAGGTAGCGATATGTGACTGTTAAACTTTTAAGTCCCTCCAGAGTTAATCTCTAGAAAACCACTCTCGGGGGACTCTCTGAATAAATCATTTGATGGGCTCATGAATGGAACATGGCGGAGGAATCAATACAGAGAAGCTGCCAGGACCTATCGCCGTGATTGTCGAAGAAACGGATCATGCAAGGTTTGGCACAGCACCCGCACACCGTTATAAATGAAGATTAAAATAAATTACACCTTTATTTGTCCCAGAAGGGCACTTTGGTTTACAATGGCAAACATACATACACATAGATCTACATACAATATATAATTATAAATACATACATACACAAATACATTATAAAAGTACACAATATTACACACAAATACAGAATAGTTTACAACCATGCCACTGTCGGTCGCCACTGTGCAGCGCCCTGTATTTTGAGCTAGGGTTGTCGTGTCTTGCTCAAGGACACACCCCCAGTGACCACCCATCTGATCCCCGTGTCACCGACACTTGCTTGACATTACTTGAGTCTGAACTCACTTCTCACTTAGCCACTGGAGCCCCCTATAGAGGTCTCTAGAGGAATAGTTTCTCTCTCTTGTTGGCTCCTCTAATCACTCTGTCTCGTAACCATCAAATAAAGAGTATTTCTGTATATTTATCTTAATGATTTTAGATATAATGTGCTCCAATTTTACTACGTTTGAGAAAAGTGAGATGAAAGTCCATTGTCTGTTTTTTTTAAAACAAACTCTCACGGCACTCGAATTGCTCTGCCACGCTTCGAATAGCTGTGAATGGTGCAAAAAATCATGAATGCCGAATAAAAAAAATCGAACGGGTACAGCTCAAATTTTGGGGACTGTGGAAGCGATGTCGTGTGTACGGGGGTCTAAAGAGGCCCATACACGTTTTATTTGACGCAGAATTGAACATTGCTGGGAGAGCAGGAATGGAGGTGAAAGGAGACAATTTAGAGAAGAAAATGTCCATCGCTTTCCGAATTCGAACCCGGGACCTTCGAATGAGAGGCGAACATCGTAATCCCTCAACCATGAGAGAACCCTCTGTCTGTCTGTCTGTCTGTCCGTCTGTCTGTGTATGTCTGCCCGTCTGCCAGTCTGTTTGTCTGTGCGTGTGTGACAGCCTGATTGTCTACCTGCCAGTCTGTCTGCCTGCCTGTCTGTCTTTCCTCACAAGAAGGGTCGCTGACAGTTGAACACTTCCATGTGCCTATCGTCCCTCAATCTAAACTAGTTAGTACCTAGAGCGTGTCGGCACGCATGGATGAACAATTTCCACCTCCTCGCTCCGTTTAGTTCTTCACTTAGCGGAAAATCGCGCAGGTTTTTAACCCTATCTATTGTCAAAAAGTTCTAAAAAGTTTTCCAAAACATGTCGGAAAATTGCGCAGGTATTTTCGGTATCGAGTATTTCTTATGTTGTGCAGGTATTCGGCGTGGTGCCGACTTGAAGTCTGATAAAGTTTATGACCTCTTCCGTCAGCCAATCAACATGACGGTTATTTCATTTCTTTGCAAAAACATATAATATTTTTTTTTTTTTTTGCTGTTGTTGTTTTTTTCTTTGTTTGTTTTTGGTAAGTGTTTTACGGCGCTCGCAACTGCTTAAGGTCATATGAGCGCGCGGGACAAACAAAACATTTTCAGTGGGTAGGGAATTTTGAATATTGCCCTGTGGCGGCCGAAGCCTACTCTTATCGATTTCAGACCGCCAAGGGATCTTTAACGTGCGCAACTTGCACACGGGCCCTCCAATATTTTTCGGCCTTGTCCGAGAAGGCTAGGTAGATCTTTCCTTCCAGAAGATCAGGGGTGTGGCTGAAAGACAGCAGTATGGAGAAGCCAAGGAGTAGCAGTAGAAAGGCTGCAGAAAGAGTCAGGAGCCCAGAGGAAGGGGCAAAGGAGGTGATGGGGTGGGGGCAGAAAGTGGAGACAATAGCAGACGACAGAACATTGCTAGAGAGCAGGAAAGGAGGTGAAAGGGGAAACTTTTAGTGAAGAAAACTTTTCTGTCTCTACCTGGATTCGAACCCGGGACATTTGAATGAGAGGCCAACACCTTAAATTCAAGGCCACGAGTGCCCCCCCCCCCCCCCCCCCCCCAACCATATTTTGTTTATTTATTCAGGCATTTACAATGTATAAAACTGTCTCCTTTATGTACTTTTCGTACAAACTTCTGCCAGTCTATAGAGAAAGCCTTTGAGTAGGAGCCTTTCCGTCCTTTCTCTGTCCTGAAAACCTCCGTTTTACGTTTATTTTGGAGCTTAATTGCAACGGGCATAACATCTATTGATACAAGGCCGGTAAAAATAAGATATCTACTTATTTTTCGGTTCTTCTGAGATAAACTCACCGGACTTTTCAACGAAATAATGTCGAGGTCGGGATTCTGATCCGACAACAGCTACCTTATAATCGATAACAAACAGAAAGTGGGTGGTTGGCGGGTGCTTTGGTGTGGTTTTGCTCTTTCTTTCCTATCAAACATCTATCGTCCAGACCTCTCCTTCTTTTTGTGTTTGTAACTCTTGTAACATCTCTAATCGGGTTCAGGAGTTCGAGCCTCAGCTCGGTCCGACGTTGTGTCCTTGGGAAAGGCACTTTACACGAATTTCCCACTTGGCTCGGTCCTGTCGGGGATGGAGGTTAAACTAGGAGGTCCCGCCTCTCAGATAACCTAATAGTGCTGGTAGAGGCGTTAAACCCATACCATTTCACCATTTTTCATCTCTAATCTTCGGCACTTATGAGACCTTATTGTGTTGCAAGTGCCGTGAACTCTTGCTAAAACTTTAAAAAACCACGAGCAATTCACCGTACGTAGGAAGGGCGGAGTATTGAGCAATGTGTTATATAACAGTATTTAAAAAACCAGCGCAATTTTCCGTCTCTCCACCTAGAGCGTGTCGATTCGGCGTGCATGGGCGAACAATGTCCACGTCCTGGCTCTGTTTATTTATACAGACACTGCCATGGGAAACCTTGCTACAATGGCGTCCGTTGCCAATAAGTCGCGACCTCAGTGCTTTCTTGTCGTGTCTCCATTTTTAATAACAGTGAAAACAGTTCATAACAAAGAGCGAGTTTCAGAAGAAGTCACATTTTCACAGTTAAAAAATGGAGACACGACAAGAAAGCACTGAGGTCGCGAAGTGGTTAGGCTATCAGACTCGTAATCAATGGCGATGTGTGGACCAAAATGTGTCTGGGGCTTAGATATGTCAAGGCTGCTTCCACTTCTTTACTACCAAATAAGAAGCAATAAGACTTAAACAGTGGTGGTTTTTCTATACTCACGGTGAGCCCCGGAATTTTTAGAACAATTCAAAGAAGAAGAGTCACCTTTGTCTCCCATCTCTTTGTTCTAAGGTAGATTCTTCTAGATGGTAGGGACGAAGCTCAAGCCCGTAATCCCTTCACTACCCACCGCCACTGCTCGTAAAGGAGACATTGTGGGTTCGGGGGTTCGAGGGTTCGAGCCTCAGCTCGGTCCGACGTTGTATCTTTGGGACAGGCACTTTACAGGAATTTCACACTTGGTTCGGTCCTTTCGGAGATGGACGTTAAACTCCGAGACCCGGCCTCTTAAATAAATAACCTTATAGCGTTGATAAGGGTGTTAAAAACCTATTCTATTTCACGTTTCCAACCTTTTCTCTCCCCCCCTTCTCCCCCAGGGCAGTGCTACTACTGAAATGCCTTTAGGCCATTCCCAAAAGGGGGTGGGGGAGTGAAAATATTAAAATGTATTTAATGCACAGTAGAATTGTAAATGAGCTGATTCATCAATGTCATGCTCATACTGTGCCGGAACATCATTAATGTTATTATGGAGAACTGTGGCTTTTTCTTTCCTCATCCTTACCATCGTTATTTTCCTTTACTTTTTTTGTATGTTTGTCACTCTCTTGTGAACTGCTATTTCCGGGGTGCCTTGATAGTCGAAGCAGACTTTGTGCTGTTGAGGCTAGAGAGGTGAGCAGAGTAAGCCTGATTCCTCGTTTGGACTTCTCTGTTGACATCCACCCATAGGTTAGTTGGTTTATTTCGGGAAAAGTAATCGAGTACCTATTTGACATTGAAGAAGAGAACAAGGGAAGGGCGGGGCGTGAGCCACGGACTGAGGGAAGACCTCGTGAGCGTGAGTGGCAAGAGCATTGTCACTGGTAGGTGCAAGTTGGTCAGTGTACGGTGCGAGATAGAGACAGTAGAGTAGGCAGTCGTGTGAAATGAGAATTTGTGACTTCTCCATGGACGTCCTGCAGTTGCTGATTGCTACAAAAGGTGGGTGTTTATAGTTAAACTACACACCCCTTGGCGCTCAGATGACCTTATTAAGCAGTTGCGAGCGCCGTTAAACCTTACTAAAACAAAAACAACCCTCGTGGGTGGTTGGCGGGTGCTCTGATGTGGTTTACGTCTTCTTTCCTATCAAACATCCATCGTCCTTATGTCCCCCTCTTCTTTTTTAAAGTTTGTTACACTCTTGTAACACCTTTATTCTTATGGCGCTCATATATGACTTTATGCAGCTGCGAGCGCCGTAAAGCCTCTTCTAAAACACAAGCAACCCTCGCTCCACTGGATCTGATGCTGTAGCCACACCCGTTTGTTTCTTGTTTATCTCCAAGGTTGGAACGTGTCGGCCTACTACACTGGGCGCTGTGGGTTCAGCACATTAAACAAGATGTTTTTGGTAAAAGTGTTTTACGGTGCCTGCAACTGCATAAGGTCATATGATCGAACGGGACACATTAAACATTTCAAGTTGGTAGGAATTTTTGAATTTTGCCCGTGTGGCGGCCGAAGCCTACTCTTTATCGATTTTGGACCTCTAAGGGCTCTTTAACGTGCGCAACTAGTATACGGGACCTCCGAGATTTTTCGCCCTTGTCCGAGAAGGCTAGGTGTTCGATCTTACTTACTATAAGATAAGAGGTGTGGCTGAAAGACAGAAGTGAAAAGTAACCAAGGAGTAGCAGTAGAAAGGCTGGAGAAAGGGTCAGGAGCCCAGATTAGGGGACAAATGAGGTGAGGGGGTGGGGGCAGAAAGATGAGACGAAAGCAGAGACAGAACATTGTTAGAGAGCAGAAAAGGTGGTTTTCTGGCGGTTCTAGTGTACACTACACAAATAACCTCCCCGCGATTGTACCCGACGACCTGGAAGTTAAAGTGGACCCGGTATTTCGCGAAGAAATGCGTGACCTTGACATCACAGTGACAACATGGACACGTGACTCGTAGGTTACAAAGCCTTGTTGTGATTGGCTGCAAACCACCCGATCGTGCGACTCTCAGGCTTGAAAACAAACGCGTTTGTTTTTGAAGGTCGCCGACAGCTTCCATCAGTTCGTGCCACGATGGCCGCTTTTTTTTTTGCCCTCAATTTGGCTAGCCCCAACAACCAAATCAACTCGACCCGACGCGACCCGACCTGACCCGATCGCGCTATTGGGCAGCCCCTATTACTCTACACCGTAGATCATGGTCAATCAGGCAAGACTTTCAGGAGACCTCCCAAGCCACTGTAGACCGTCAACTGAACCGTCTCACTAAATATTTCAACGCATGTCAACATCGGTTGATTCTCTGGTTAATGCTTTGTTTTGCTTTTTAGAATACTAATTATTTATTTATTTATTTCATTTTCCGAAAGTCCATTCTTTATTCGTTTTCCATAATATAAACCTGTTTATGAATACATGTAATTATTCTGAGGTCACTGCTTTTAATTTTCGTTGTTGGTGAAGCAGCTTGCGTGATAGGACACGACAGGTGGGCTCGGAATGTTGGTGCATGAAGTAGATCTACTCCAAAGATCGTACATAACAAGATAGTTCACTCCTCTTTTTGATACAACCAAAGATCGTACATAACAAGATAGTTCACTCGGCCAAAAAAGTGTCCACGGAAGTCCGCGCATTGGTTCAGATGGCGATGCATTCTTTGTTTTGAAACTCTCTTTAATTTCTCCAGAAGAAGAATAGGAATAGCACAGTTTGTTAGTTTCGCTTATAATTGTTTTCCACACAAGTAGGTCTAGGGTAACTCTGTTCGCAAAGTCCGCGCTTTTTTAAAGTGGGCGCCACCGGATTTTGAGGACAATTTTTTAATAGGCTCAAAGAGAGGAGTGAACTATCTTGTTATGTACTGTCTTTGTTAAAGGAAGGTCTCGAATTAAGGGGAGGGGGGGGTAGGAATAAAAGGGGGAGGGGGGGTGGGGGGGGGAGGGGCACATCCAACCTCCTACCTCTGTACAAGTAGGAACAAAACTGTTTTATTTCTCCTTCAGTGAATAAAAGAACAAGAGATCATGAAATTTAAGTGATTTCAGTTAGTTACTGTGACAACTTTTCCCATAATTTAGGAACAAACCAGTTTCATTAAAAAAAAATATAAACCAACGTACAAACGTTTTTAAAATGCACAGAAAATTGAGGTAGCCAACCCGGTACCGGTAGGCCTACTAATACTGAGGGTAATCTGCCATTTACCCCCCAAAGAAAAGTTTCATTCAAATATTATATCAAGATACTAGCTATAATGTTTCATATGATCGTCGGTCGTGGCAAGCTGGAAAATAATAAGCGGGTGGCGGTGTATGGATAAAGAGCAGGGTGTGTGTGTGTGGGGGGGGGGGGAGCCAAAAAACTTTAAAATTATTAAGGAGGGGGGGA
This sequence comes from Aplysia californica, assembly GCF_000002075.1. NCBI lineage: Eukaryota > Metazoa > Mollusca > Gastropoda > Aplysiida > Aplysiidae > Aplysia > Aplysia californica. Next base: position 414,658 of record NW_004797842.1, read on the forward strand.
GGGCGCTTCTTCGATACTTTAAAGGTTTTTTTCGTTTTAGTAAGAGTTTTACGGTCTTTGCAACACAATAAAGTCATGTAAGTGCCGAAGATTAGAGGTGTTATAAGAGAGTAACAAACACAATAAAGTCATGTAAGTGCCGAAGATTACAGGTGTTACAAGAGAGTAACTTACACAATAAAGTCATGTAAGTGCCGAAGATTAGAGGTGTTACAAGAGAGTAACAAACACAATAAAGTCATGTAAGTGCCGAAGATTAGAGGTGTTACAAGAGAGTAACTTACACATAAAAGAAGGAGAGATAAGGAAGATAGATGTTTGATAGGAAAGAAGGAGCAAACCACCGCAGAGCACCCGCTAACCACCCACTATCTTAGATTAGAAGGCTACATGATGCAGACGGCTTTATCTTAGCCAGAGATATTGGAGGCGCCTGGTGAGATCACCAAAAGCTGCATCATCAATAAGCGAGATAATGGCCGTCAAAATTTGGTGAATTTCTAAGCTTGAATTTGAATGTCCTTGGAATTTGCGAAGTTATATAATATATTTATTTGAGCTTTTGGTCAAGGTTTTCCAGTAAATATCAACACAGGAATGTGTGTTTATAAATGAAAATAAAAAGTGTTGTA
>NW_004797842.1:424110-425767 GCF_000002075.1 Aplysia californica
CCCTTAAAAAGAAACGAGATAACAAACTTAGCTGTAACTCAGTTGCGAAATGTTGAAAAAAAAACCAACATCAATATCTATCCAGCCCGAAGTCCTACTTCTACTTCCCTGCCCTGAGCAGAGGGTCACAAATACACAGCACACTCTCAGAATGACAACTTTTGTCTATTTCTAAAGACTGCATTGAATTTGGTGAATGGGAGATGCAACGCGAACAATCGATTCAAAATTAAAGCGCGAAATCGATGAAAATTACCGGTCTAAAAGTGACCCCATCTTTTGCTGGTCTAAAAGCAACTTTGTAATCACTGGCCCAAAAGGAATTGTCCCATAGTACCATGTTGCTATATTCCTTGACACTTTTACAGGATAGCAAACTATTTGGGAAGAGACAAAGCGGGTGGGTGCTAGATACTTAAGATACTTTACGAAATACCCAGTGCAGGCAAGATAATTAAGATATTTTACGAAATACCCAGTGTGAGATAGATACTCAAGATACTTTACGAAATATCCAGGGGGGGGGGATAGATACTCAAGATACTTTACGAAATACCCAGGGGGGGGATAGATACTCAAGATACTTTACGAAATACCCAGTGGGGGATAGATATCCAAGATACTTTACGAAATACCCAGTGTGAGATAGATACTTAAGATACTTTACGAAATACCCAGGGGGGGAATAGATACTCAAGATACTTTACGAAATACCCAGTGTAAGAAAGATACTCAGATACTTTACGGAATACCCAGTGAATGCTAGATACTCTAGATTGATACTTTACGAAATACCCAGTGTGGGATAGGTCCTTTACAAAAACTTTACGAAATACCCAGTGTGGGATAGATATTTTACGAAAACTTTACGAAACATCCAGTGTGGGATAGATACTACAAACTTTAGATCAGCAGATGCTTTACGAAACATCCAGTGAGGGATAGCTACTAGATACTCTAGATTCTATACTTTACCAAATAACCAGTGCGCGCTATACTCGGGGTACTTTACGAAATACCCAGTGAGGGCTAGATATTATATTAATATACTTGGCCCTGGTTTTACCCGATCCTCTTTCGGCCAGTTGAACAGGTAGGCCCTATATTTATTTGGCTAGCTAGGTAGTACAAGTAATAGGGCTAAAGAACGATGATTGTCGTTCATTATCACCATCGAGGGCAGGTTGGTCAGTGATAGTAGGAAAAGTTGGTTACTTTTAAGGACAAGCGAACTAACCCAGATTTCGGGGGTTTCCAGAAATCTTGACTTTCACCAAAAATGGCATTGCCCTACCAGTAGTAGAAGTTTGGTTTCATTGGTGTGTTTAGGTTATAGACAAAACTCTCCTATCTTTTAAAGAAACTGAACAAGGGGCAAAAACTTTACCTTCGATTTTCTGAAAACAGCATTTTTCTGGAAAGCTTCGTGCTTAAAAGCGACCAGTTGAAGTCCGCGGAAAATACTTTGAGTTTGAGAAAGCATTCTTTTCTCTGTCTTGCTGTGTTGTCAGACTCGGCTTGTTAGCTGTCTCAAGAACGCGCGCGTTCGCATCTTGTGTGTGTGTGTGTGTGTGTGTGTGCGTGTGTGTGTGTGTGTGTGTTTCTGTGTGTTTCTGTGTGTGTATGTGTGAATGTGTATGTGTGTGTGTGTGTGTGT
>NW_004797842.1:427130-429475 GCF_000002075.1 Aplysia californica
CACACACACACACACACACACACACACACACATACACACACACACATACACACACACACATACACACACACGCGCGCGCGCGTGTACATACACACACTCATACACTCACACACACACACACTCACACACACACACACACACACACAAATGTATGGAGCCCCGTAGAGTGTGTTTTGTTGTTGTTGTTGTCGTCGTTGTTGTCGTCGTCACTATTATTGTTGTTGTTCTTGTTGTTGAAGACGATGACGATAATTTGTTTTGTCGATCTTGCCGAGCTTTCACCTTTCTGCTCTCTGCTGTGTGTCATGGGATGGGGGCTGCCCAGTTTGTCACAGTCCCAGTTTGTCACAGGCCCAGTTTGTCACAGGCCCAGTTTGTCACATGCCCAGTTTGTCATATATCATGCCCAGTTTGTCACAATTTCATTTAAGTATTGAAGACAGTCATAATTACAGCACTTTAAACTTTGACACTGTAGTTGTAACTTAAGCTTTTTTATTCTCCACCTTCAAATTGGTGGTGTAGAGATAGTCCCTCTAAAATGTCAATTCAGCTTGACTGCGTTGTTCAATATTTCTTCCTTTCTGTATGCAAATCAAAGCAAATTACCCAGTAACACTCAAACAGTTCAACAATGAATGTTCTTTCATTAAAAACAATTGAAAAATAAATTCAACTCTTAAAATCAATCATTCATTTACACATTTTGAAAGTGTCAGTGATAACTTCCATCCTGCAGGGCACAGTTGAGGACTGTGACAAACTGGGTATATATGACAAACTGGGTATATATGACAAACTGGGTATATATGACAAACTGGGTCTGCGACAAACTGGGTATATATGACAAACTGGGTATATATTATGACAAACTGGGTATATATGACAAACTGGGTATATATGACAAACTGGGTGTGTGATATACTGGGTGTGTGACAAACTGGGTCTGTGACAAACTGGGTGTGTGACAAACTGGGTCTGTGACAAACTTGGTGTGTGACAAACTGGGTGTGTGACAAACTGGGTCTGTGACAAACTGGGTCTGTGACAAACTGGATCTGTGACAAACTGGGCGTGTGACAAACTGCAGGCATGCTTTTGGGTTCTGTACCATGGCTTCCTTCGCGTTGACCGCCGTAACTTCCCAACGTTTTGTGACGTCGGCTCGTTCTTGTTGACACACGCTTGAGAGTTTGTGTAAACAGCACAGGTAATATCATGATATAAAGGTCCCTGTCTTTGAAGTAAAGAAACGAAGTAAAACACTGTGACGGTCGCTCTTACACACAAGGGGGCTATCACGAAAAAAAAAGCTTTAGTGAAAAAACAATCGAAGGCAAAATTTATGACCCCTTGTTCAGTTTGTTTAAATAATAAATAATACTAAATAGCATTTGTATAGCGCATGTCCCCGGGCCCGCTCTACAGCAGGCTCTATGCGCTTTACACTATAGTATTACCCCAGCAGACCATAGAACACTCCGAAATATTCAAAGCTTCCCGGGTAGCATACAGTGCAAGCAGCTGATTAAGCGCTCAAACACTAACAAACTGACAAGATCTTTCGCTGTCTGTAAAAAAACAAGAAGAGTTTTCTTTATAACCAGACAAATATACACACCAATGAAACCAAACTTCTCCTATAGGTAGGGCAATGCCCACTTTCGGTGTATGTCAAAATTTCTGGAAACCCCTGAAATGTGGGTTAGCCCACTTGTCCCTAAAAGTGACCATAAAGGGTTTGAATCCAGCAACAATACTGGAAACGTAACAGAATTGCAGGTACAAGTTATCAATTAAAGATCCTTTCATATACCGGGCTGGAATCTAGTAGTTTTAGTTTTAGTTTTGTAGAGGTTTTACGGCGCTCGCAACTGCATAAGGTCATATGAGCGCCAGAAGATTAGAGGTCTTACAAGAGAGTAACAAACATAAAAAAGAAGAAGGGGGAGATAAGGACGATGGGTGTTTGATAGGAAAGAAGGAGCAACTCACACCAGAGCACCCGACAACCACCCACTGGAATCTAGTAAAAACACAGATAACAATATTATAAAATATAGTCCCCCCATCTTGTTGGTAAAAAAGTAAAGTTGTTCCCACATCCGTTTCGGACATTGGGGATTGCCTCGTTGGTGAACAACTTCCCGGGCCTTGGGCATATTGTGGTAGGGTGGCCAGTTATGTTGTATGTACAAGTACTCGTAATTAATTAAAGACCCTTTGATATAGCGGGCTGGAATCCAGTAACAACTGAGGTAATGTTGTAATGATATAGTCTCTACCTTGTACTGTAGGTAATTAATTAAATAATAATAATAATAATAATAATAATAATAACATAG
>NW_004797842.1:432109-447612 GCF_000002075.1 Aplysia californica
TGTATCATAACGGGCTAGATCTAGAGAACATGAAATAATTCACTGTGCTAGAGAACATGGAAGAATTCACTATAGAGTCCTGTGTCATAACGGGCTAGATCTAGAGAACATGAAATAATTCACTGTGCTAGAGAACATGGACGAATTCACTATAGAGTTCTGTGTCATAACGGGCTAGATCTAGAGAACATGAAATAATTCACTGTGCTAGAGAACATGGAAGAATTCACTATAGAGTCCTGTGTCATAACGGGCTAGATCTAGAGAACATGAAATAATTCACTGTAGAGTCCTCTATCATAACGGGCTAGATCTAGAGAGCATGAAATAATTCACTGTAGAGTTCTGCATCATTATTGACTGCTAGTATAAATTGAATGTTGTTTTTCAATTGTTTTTAACGAAAGAACATTCCTTGTGGAAATTTTACAGAGTAATTTGCTTTCACTTGCATACAAAATGGAATAAATTTTGAACAACTCGAGCTGAATTGACACCAATTTGAAGGTGGAGAATAAGAGACTTAAGTTACAACTACAGTGTTAAAGTGCTATAATTATGACAAACTGGGCCTATGCCAGACTGAGCAGCGGGGCGGTGCCACTGACTGTAGTGTCTTTAGACCCCCGGGGCAGTGCCACTGACTGTAGTGACCCCCCGGGGCAGTGCCACTGACTGTAGTGACCCCCCGGGGCAGTGCCACTGACTGTAGTGACCCACCGGGGCAGTGCCACTGACTGTAGTGTCTTTAGACCCCCCGGGGCAGTGCCACTGACTGTAGTGTCTTTAGACCCCCCGGGGCAGTGCCACTGACTGTGGAGTCTTTAGGCCATTTCCAAAGGGGGGACATTTCTCGTTCAAGCATAGAAGAATTGTAAATGGGCTGATTCATGTCACGCTCATAACTGTGCCTTATCTACAACAGGGAACTGCTGCTTCTTCTTTCCTGATCCTTACTATTGTCATTTTCCTCTTCTTCTTTTGTATGTTTGTCACTCTCTTGTGGCCTGCTATTTTGGAGTGCCTTGATAGTCGAAGCAAATTTTGTGCTGTTGAAGCTAGAGAGGTGAGCAGTCTAAGTCTGATTCCCTGTAAAGACTTCTCTGTTGACACCCACCCCTTGGCGCTCATATGGCCTTATGCAGTTGCGAGCGCCGTAAAACCCTCTACTATTTTTTAAAAACCCCAAAAAAACCAACAACCAACAACTGAGCAGCCCCATTGTATCGTAAGGTTCTGGACAAGGAGCCCTGGTGTATCTTAACACCGCTGAGCGTATCTCTGAACATTAGTTTAAGCTAAATAAAAGGCATTGAGGCAGAAACATGGTTTTTTGTGGGGAGGGTAGGGGTGGTAGTGTTAGTTTGCACCAGTCTATATAGCGAAAATTTTACTGTTTTCAGGGAGTTTTTAGCTATTGGAGTTACCAAACTTTGGCGGCCATTTTGTCGCTAATTTCAAGAATGAAACCAGGCGAGCTCACTTCCTTCAGTCGCAAATACGTGTATCTCGAGTTCTATTCAAGATAGATGGAGAGTTAAGTCTTTGGAAGCAAGGAAAATAAATCAGTTTTCAGATGATACCTGTAACTTGAGTGTAACTCTACATGCCCCCAAAAATTGATCAGCGCCTGATTCCACTGTGTCGTGACAAATGATGAACACAAACCGTGTTTTGTCGGCCTTGGAATTATATTATACAGGCTGTGGCAGGGTGAGGCAGACAGACAGACAGACAGACAGACAGACAGACATACAGACAGACAGACAGACAGACAGACAGACAGACAGACAGACAGACTCCCTCCCTCTCTCCCCCTTTCTTTCTCGTAGCCACAATCTATAAATCCAAGACCACCACAACGCTTGTAGTGTTTATCTTAGTGTTCGCCTAGAATGTTCTCTGTGGCTGTACAAAGCTAGCCATTTCCTGGCGTTGGTGGCTAGTAATTGTGGGGGATCAGCTACTCTAAGCTATCGGAGAAAAAGGGGAAGGGGGGGGGGTAGGAATAAAAAGGCTTAGGGAATTGACAAGTGATCCAAAATTATTAACGGGGGGGGGGGGGGGGGATAAAAGTGGTGGGCGTGGGGGGGGGGCACATTCAACTTCACACCCCTGTAGTACAAGTATGAACGAATCTGTTTTATTTCTCCTTCAGTGAATAAAAGAACAAGAGATTATGAAATTTTAATGATCTTAGTAAGTTACTGTGACAACTTTTCCCATTTAGGAACAAACCAGTTTTATTTTTAAAAATGTAAACCAATGTACAAAAGTTTTAGAAATGCACAGAAAATTGAGGTAGCCAACCCGGTACCAGTACTAACACTGAGGGTCATTTGCCATTTACAAAAACAAGAATTTTCGCTCAGATATCTAGATTCCAGATATAATGTTTTACATGATCGTCGGTCGTGGCAAGCTGGAAAATAATAAACGGGGGGTATGGAATCAGGAGGAGGGGTGGGCGGGGAGGGGGGGTGCGCAAAAAAACCCTGAAAATTAATAAGCGGGACGGGAGGCGGGGGGCGCTTATTCGATACCTTAGAGTACTACAACTGCTCCAGTTGGAGATATGAACATTCTAGAACATTCTAGAGTTTTAGCCGTTTTGGACAATGTGCACCCCCCCCCCCCTAAAAAAAACAACACCAACCAACAACAACAAAACAACAAACAACAACAAAACAGGACAGCGCTACTCACTGACGGAAAATGGGTACCCGGCTATAGACAGTGAACGATCTTGTCAGTTTGATAGTGTTTGAGCGCGTGAAATCGGCAGCTCGCACTGTATGCTTCCGCGGAAGCCGAGAATGTTTCTGAGTGTTCTCAGAGGGTCTGCTGGGGTAATAATAGTTGTAAAGCGCATAGAGCATGCGCTTGAGCATGGATAAGCGCTATATAAATTCTATTATTATTATTATTATTATTATTATTATCGTATCCATACGACGTGGGGAACTCTGTGCCACCACTTAACCCTATCCGTGCGTCGTGTTTTACTATCGTATCCATACGACGTGGGGAACTCTGTGCCACCACTTTCCAAAGAGGAAATTTATTTGTGAATCCAATCCGTACGCTTTGCATAGCAGTCTGTCGATATGATTTTTTGAGAAATACTAAAGTTTCAAAGAGATCTTTGTACTAGAAGTAAAGTATTCTAAAATTTTTGAAGAATACAACCCTGGGGATACAAAATGACCCCAGGGCGTACGGATAGGGTAAAAAAAAAGAAAGAATAAGAGAAGCCAAGAAAGGTGTTTTACTATCAGCGGGTCGCATCTGGGGGCTCTCGTGGCCGAACGGTTAAACTGTTCGCCTCTCATTCAAAGGTCCCTGGTTCGAATCCGGGTAGCGACAGAAAAATGTTCTTCTCTAAAAATTTTCTCCTTTCACCTCCTTTCCGTCTCTCTAGCAATGTTCTGTCGTCTGCTTTCGTCTCCACTTTCTGCCCCCACCACCTCACCTCCTTTGCCCCTCCTCTGGGCTCCTGACTCTTTCTGCAGCCTTTCTAGTGCTATTCATTGGCTCCTCCTTACTGCTGTCTTTCAGCCACACCCCTGATCTTCTGGTAGGAAAGATCTACATCTAGCTTTCTCGGACAAGAGCAAAAAATCTCGGAGGGCCCTTGTGCAAGTTAGGCACTTTAAAGATCCCGTGATGGTCTAAAATTGATAAGAGTAGGCTTCGGCCGCCACCCGGGCAAAATTCAAAATTTCCTACTTACTGAAAGTGTTGAAAGTGTCCCGTGCGCTCATATGACCCTGTGCAGTTGCGAGCGCCGCAAAACACTTACCAAAAAATAAAAAAAAATAAAATAAAATAAAAACACCCAAAAGTTTAAAGAAAAAGAAAGAAAGAGGAGAAAAGACCAGAAAGGTGTTGGACTATCAGCGTGTCGCGTCAGACTGAGACATTTATTATGTGAAGACGTCTGCGGGCACTTGCAAATTGTCACGTTGTCTTAGGCGCCTTTTTATTGGCAAACTGAGTTCATCAGGTGGAATATTGACCAATCAGTACACACCTGTTGTGAGCCTCTTGTTAAGACAAAAAATATACCATAGATGTGTATGAGGTGTGCCGACAAAACGAGTTACATCTTCAAATGCGCAAATGAATAATAAATCAGCTGGAAAGATCGACACGAGGGTCAAATTTGAAGATTTTCAACGATGCCCTTTCTCCAAGTTAAAAAATAATCATAATTTAAAAGATAATAATAAATAGAATTTATGCTGCGCATTTCCATTTTCTAAAAAAAAGTGCTCAATGTACATTACATTAATTTTTTTTTTTTATATCACATCTTAAAAATTAATGGACATGTGTGTTCGTAAAACATAGTATTATAATAAATGCATATAATATGTATATGTATAAAGAATTCTATGAGAAAAATAGTCACGTAATGGGCCTGGCAATGGGTTGGCTAAAAAAATAGAATGCAATAAAAACTCACTCACGGTCACTATAAAACTGAAACTTCAATAACTTGAAACATTTAATAAAATATTGATCTATTAATCAATATTGAACATGTCTTTTATCAGTTCATACAAATAATTCATGGGGCTCTCGTGGCCTACAGGTTAAGGTGTTGGCCTCTCACTCAAAAGGTCCCGGGTTCGAATCCGGGTAGCAACCGAAAAATTTTCTTCTCTAAATGTGTCTCCTTTCACCTCATTTCCTGCTCTCTAGCAATGTTCTGTCGTCTGCTTTCGTCTCCTCCTTCTGCCCCCACTCCCTCACCTCCTTTGCCCCTTCCTTTGGGCTCCTGATTCTCTACAGCCTTTCTACTGCTGCTCCTTCTCTCCTTCTTACTGCTGTCTTTCAACCACACCCCTGATCTTCTGGTAGAAAAGATCTACACCTAGCCTTCTCGGACAAGGGCGAAAAAATCTCGGAAGGCCCGTGTGCAAGTTGCGCACGTTAAAGATCCCTTGTTGGTGTAAAATCGATAAGAGTAGGCTTCGGCCGCCACCCGGGCAAAATTCAAAATTTCCTACGAACTGAAAATATTAGGTGTGTCCCGCGCGCTCATATGACCTTATGCAGTTGCGAGCGCCATTAAAACACTTTACAAAAACAAACAAACAACAAAATAATTCATACAAATCTAGATCCAACCTATAAATTTGGCAAAGTTATTGTTATAGAGCCAAAGTCCAAGAAGTAACTCGTTTTTCAGCACGCCTAGCGTAATAATATTATTTTGTCCACCTTATTATTCCCAGACTTGACTTTAGTTCTAGTAAGGCTTTACGGCACTCGCAAATGCATAAGGTCATATGAGCGCTAAGGGGTGGGTGTCAACAGAGAAGTCCATACAGGAATCAGGCTTACTCTGCTCACCTCTCTAGCCTCAAAAGCACAAAGTCTGCTTCGACTATCAAGGCACCCCAAAGATCGGAAGTGGGAACAACTTTACTTTTACAACAGCGGAAAGTGCTAATATCTCCTTATGCAGTTGCGAGCGCCGTAAAACTTTTACCAAACTAAACAAACAGCGGAACTCTCGGGGGGATGGGGAGGGGGAACAAAACAACTGAGGTTTTTTCGACATGAAGGGCTGGGTTTTTCCGCGTGAAGAAATGAATAATGATTGTTTCTCTCTGTGTCCTCTCGCCTACGTTCACCTGATTTGGTCAGAGATAGAGCAAACAATTATTCACCAACACAGCAGGGGTACCGGCACAATTGTGGATATCAGATGATCTCTGTGTCTATCTACCCCCCCCCCCCTCGAACCCCCACACCTGTGAAGGGTACATCAAATTAGACATTTATGCTGTGGTCATATTATAAATATATATATATATATATATATATATATATATATATATATATATATATATATATATATATATATATATATATATATATATGAAAAACGTGTGGCGAGTTACTCGTGGAATGGCAGGCAAACTCACACATGTCAACCTTTAATCTATACGTAATATATTTGGGAAAGTTCGTCACTTCCGAACCTCTGAACTTTTGAAATTGATAAGATTAATGGTGGTTCAAAATCATTTAAAGGGTGCAAAGTTATATTGAGGATCCTGAAGTCACTGCAGTTTAATTTTCAGTTTTTCATTAGTTTCGTTTAGATCTAATCTTGGGAAAGTCCGTCTTCTAAGACGCCATTGTAAACAAGTGAGGTTTCCGCTCACAAGCTGCGTGCACTGTTTCCTCAATGACTTGATGATCGACGATTCTTTTCAGTACGTTCATCGAACGTGTACCCAGCTAGTTAATTATATTTTTGAAATACAAAACCTGAGTTTATTTGTATGCAAATCAAAGCAAATCACTCTGTAAAATTTCAACAATGAATGTTCTTTCGTTTAAAAAATTTGAAATAAAAAAATCAATTGATACAATCAATCAATAATGTATTTCCTCTTTATGACAGTGTCAGCGATAACTTCCATCATGCAGGGCACAGTCGAGGCCTGTGACAAACTGGCATGCTTCCTAGGGTACCCACTAACTGCTGTCTATCTCGCTGACTATCTCGTTCATCACTATCGTTTAGTTTGTTCTTTGTTTATGGCGTCTAGCACTGAATTAAAATTCCTGTGGAACATTTTCATGTTGTGTCCCCTTCTATCTCCCCCCCCCTCTCTCTCTCTCTCTCTCTCTCTCTCTCTCTCTCTCTTTCTTTCTCTCTCTCTCACTCTCTCGGCCTCTTTCTCTCTGCCTCTTTCTCTCTGCCTCTTTCTCTCTCTCTCTCTCTCTCTCTCTCTCTCTCTCTCTCTCTCTCTCTCTCTCTCTCTCTCTCTCTCTCTCTCTCTCTCTCTCTGTATATATATATATATTATATATATATATACTTTACTCGCAGTTTTGTTGGTTTTGTTCTTTTCGATGATGACATGTTCAAAAAGCTTGCCTATATGACTACATTCTTAGATCTCAGACCGGTGTATGTGGTGTGGCGTGCAGGCACTTCACAATCGCTCGTCGGAGGCTAGATTTGGATTCCCGAGTGGTTTCGTTATAGTAAGGTTCTACGGCGCTCACTACTGCATACATTTACCACTCACGACACCCCCAGCTGGCGACAGAGAGACGTCTCTTTCTTCCCGCGACACCCAAAAGGGTATAAGCGGCGGATAAAAGTAAAGTAAAGCAACTGCATAAGGTCATATGAGCGCCAAGGCGTGGTTTTCCCGCACAGTATGAGTATGACATTGATAAATCAGCCCATTTACAATCCTACTGTGCATAAGAACCAGATTATATCCCCTCTTTGGGAATGGCTTAAAGACACTTCAGTCAGTAGCACTTCCCTAGGGTGGGGGTGTAAAAGGGGGGGGGGGCGCCGGTCCGATTGTCCGTCTGGCCTCAACAATAAAGACTTGACCACTCGAGCTCACTTCCACACCACTAAAAGTTGGACAGCGGTCAATATCAGGGCGGAGTTCGTAACATCTGGATGAGCGACGATAGCCCATAAATTTTCTGATGCTCGTGTTTTTACAGCTGTTGCTCAGTGGAAGGATTGGTGTCTCTATCTCCTCGCTTCCCAGTCAAACCTCATGACAAATTTGTGAAAGGAAGAGGCCTGCTGTACTTAATAACAACTAGACAGCTAGGCTAGCAGTACATATTATAGTGATGGTTACACTGACAAACAGAAAAAAGGGCCTGCTGAATTGTAAATAAATTTTAGTTTGCAATACCTAATGTATTTGTGGGTGGTTGGCGGGTGCTCTGGTGTGGTTTGCTCCTTCTTTCCTATCTCATACATTTATCATCCTGATCTCTCCTCCTTGTTTTTTGTGTTTGTTACTCTCTTGTAACACCTCTAATCCTCGGCACTTATATTATGACCTTATTGTGTTGCAAGTGCCGTAAAACTCTTATTATAACTAAAAACCTAAAGTATTTGCATTTGAGACGAAACCAAAGGTGCTTTACTGACAGTGCATGTATTTTAAACGTGAATAATTACTAGTGAGACCTGTGTACTCGACAGGTCTCGATCTATAGGGCCTAATCTAAGTACGGCTAGCCACTTCGTTTTTTAAAAGGATTCACCTTTTCCTGGTCATAAAGTAAAATCGATTCAATACGATTCAATCACTCGCTCAGTTTGCTTTTTCAACTTCCCTTTAGTTAGTTAATGACGATGTAGATTTGCCGGGAAGTAATTAGTTCAAGTAGTTAACCACTTAAAAAGAAACCACACCCCCTCCTTGAAAAAAACCCCAAAACTTAACCTAACCAAAACAAACATTAATGTCCTCCGCTCTATCACCCCACTGTCTACAGAGACTGTCATCTCAGTTATAACATTTGTGTACAGAACGATCATGATCATTCCAACCCTCATACTCAAGAATTATCGTTCCTGGGCGAGGGTTATTAGAGATGAACTTTTAAGACTGTCCACCAACTTCGGTCCGATCCTTTGTTGACCAACTATACGTGACTGCCCACACATCCTGTTTGCTAAGATGTTACAGGGTTTATGGGAGGGTATACAAGTAACCATACCATGATATTTATACTTGTTGTGGCGTGCGTGGTGTGGTCATTAGGCCATTCCCAAAGGGGGAATAGTACAATGTTCTTATTAATATGCTCAGTAGAATTGTAAATGGACTGATTTATCAATGGCATGCTCATATTGTGCCGGAACAACACAGGGGAAACTGTTGCTTTTTCCTTCCTCATCCTTACTATCGTCATTTTTTCTCTACTTCTGTTGTATGTTTGTCACTCTCTTGTGAACTGCTATTTCCGGGGTGCTTTGATAGTCGAAACAAACTTTGTGCTGTTGAAGTTAGAGAGGTGAGCAGAGTAAGCTTGATTCCCCGTTTGGACTTCTCTGTTGACATCAACCCCTTGGCGCTCATATGACCTTATGCAGTTGCGAGCGCCGTAAAACCTTACTAAAACTAACTAAGGTGATTAGGCTGTTGGGATTACATCTGAGAAGTTGTGGGTTCGAACCCATGTAGGGGCCTGACCTTTTGGAAAGGTCGTTTACATGAGTTTTCCTCACTTCATCCAGGTGGGAATTGGTGCCCAGCTATAGAAAATGCCAAATCTTGTCAGTTCGTTAGTGTTTGAGCGGTTAATCGTCTGCTTGCACTGTGTACTTCACAGGGAGCCGTCAATGTTTCTGAATGTTCTGGGGTCTGCTGGGCCAAAGATATCATAGAGCTTTCTGGTAGGCACGGGCATGCGGTTTGCCAATGGTGACAATTATAATAATAATAATATGATGATGATGATGATGATGATGATGATGATGATGATGATGATGATGATGATAGATTATTATTATTATTATTATTGTTATTATCATAATCATAATCACCAATAATAGGGGCTCTCATGGCCTAGAGGTTAAAGTGTTGGCCTCTCATTCAAAGGTCTCCGGTACGAATCCAGGTAGCGACCGAAAAATGTCCTTCTCTAAATTTGTCTCCTTTCACCTCCTTTCCTGCTCTCTAGCAATATTCTGTCGTCTGCTTTCGTCTCCTCTTTCTACCCCCACCCCCTCACCTCCTTTGCCCCCTCCTCTGGGCTCCTGACTCTTTCTGCAGCCTTTCTACTGCTACTCCTTGACTCCTTCTTAGAGCTGTCTTTCTACCACACCCCTGATCTTCTGGTAGGAAAGATCTACACCTAGCCTTCTCGGACAAGGGCGAAAAATCTCGGAGGGCCCGTGTGCAATTTGCGCGCGTTAAAGATTCCCTTGGTGGTCTAAAATCGATAAGAGTAGGCTTCAGCCGCCACCCGGTCAAAATTCAAAATTTCCTACCAACTAAAAGTATTTGGTGTGTCCCGCGCGCTCATATGAACTTATGCAGTTGCGAGCGCCGTAAAACACTTTCCAAAAAAAAATCGTCAATATTATTATGTATAATATGATATTTTAACTACAAACAATGTTTTTTCTTTGTTCCCACAGCTCGTTGTGTTTGTGTGTGATTTCCCTGGATATATACTGGCTATCTGGCTATGGCGCGGAGGAAGATCAAACAGCTCCTGGGGCTGATAGGTTTACTCACCCTGTTGCCGCTGTGGTACCAGTTCAGCAGCCTCTTCACTGGTGAGTATAAGATAAGACAGGATAAGATAAGATAAGATAAGATAAGATAAGATACATTTTTATTCTCCAGATCCTGGCACATTGGTTTGGTGTTTCACCACGTACACACTCACACACACACACACACACACACACACACACACACACGTGCGCGCACACACACACAAACACACACACACACACACAAACACACACCCCAGGGCAGTGCCACTGACTGAAGCTGTCTTTAGGCTATTGCCAAAAGGGGGGGGGGGGGGGAATTAACATGTTCTTAATATGCACAGAAGAATTGTAAACGGGCTGATTCATCAATGTTATGCTCATAACTGTGCCTGAACTGCAACAGGAAACTGCTGATTTTTCTTTCCTTATCCTTACTGTCGTCATTTTCCTCTATTTCTTTTGTATGTTTGTCACTGTCTTGTGACCCGCTATTTCAGGGGTGCCATAGTGTAACAAAGTGAAGACACAGGGCTCGTGGCTCGTAAATATCAGGCGCACTTATTGCTCTGGACGCCCCTACCTGTGCGTGAAGCGTAATTACAAACTGTGTTGTTCTGGACGCCACTGCCCAGGGTGGCATCCTGTAGACCAAGGAACCTTGGCGTGAGGCGGATATTTCAAACACCTTGTCCCAAAATCGTTTAAGTCCGTGACTTGAGTGTTCTTTACAAGAAATATATGAGAAGCGAATCGTTTTAAGTCAAGGCAATAAGATTCGCTTCTCATATGTGAGGCAGCGTGGTGGAATCAGGCTCTCGTCAAAATAATCAAAGTGAAGAAACTTGCTTTTTTCTGTTGGTTTGTGAATTTTTATCAAATATTTGTTTTTTGGCTCAACACCTTTCATGCCCTTTAAAGAAGTCATTTCTGTAAGGTATTTTCTGGAAAAAGTTGATTAAAGGCACAAAAAAGTAAATTTTCAGTTACCACGGACTCTTAAGCTAAAGAAATAACTAATCTTTGGCGGCCATTTTCTCACTCATTTTACTTCTGAACGCAGGTGACCCCAACTCCTTCATTCGCAAATATCTCGACTTGTATTCAAGATAAATGGATATTTTTTTCATCCAAATAAAGACAAGTGAACAAGCTTTACGATGATACCAATAACTGCACATGCCGAAAAATTGACGGGAGCCTGATTCCACCACGCTGCCTCACATATTATCTTTTATAGGGAACTTACAAGTACCGGACTTGAAACGATTTTGGGACAAGGTGTTCGAAATATATGTTGATTATAGACGCCCGAGAGTGCAACGATTTAGCATATTCATACGATCGTGGGAACTGGGGGAAGAAGGGAACAATTACCCAGAATGTAATTATTGAAGTCTGAACGATCAAAGCGACACCAGCGTCTTATATACCGAAGGTCCGAAGAGGAGACAGGACATAGAGGAAGGAGCTAGAGTAGGTTAGGCGAAGGGTAGTGACGATATCCCTGTACACTGCTAGACAGTCGTCTCTTCGACAAATGTTGTTCTGTCCCCGTGGTTTTATGCACCTCGCATAATTCAGCAAAATTTGATAATTTTTTGCATAATTTCTGATTATTTTCCTTCATCATTCTTTGTTAAAATTAACAGAATCACATAATTTCACATTTTTGGGCCCAGTTTGAATAATTTTATAATTTTTCTTGCATAAAACGACAAGGACAGGTTATAACCAGTGTTGCAGGAAATAGTAGTTACCCTTCTGTAGATCATAGGTCCTCGAAGGTCGTAGCTTGTTTTGTAAACGTCATACATTTCATTGTTGTTGATGATTAAATGTTTCAAAAATATTATTATTACAGCGTGAAGTTTTCGTGTCATCTTTGACATAGCCTATACGATCACGTGTCAGAGTAGTGGAACCAATACAACAACATTAAAACTGTTACATCGATAGTCGAAGCAGACTTTGTGCTGTTGAGGTTAGAGAGTGAGCAGAGTAAGCCTGATTCCATGTAATGATTTGTATGTTGACATTCACCCCTTGGCGCTCATATGACCTTAATATGTAGTTGCGAGCGCCGTAAAACTTCTACTAAAACTAAACTAAAACTGTTTTGAATAAATGTTCTTGTTAAATATCCTTACTTTCACACAAAATGAGACCATTTCAAAGCATGACACTTGTCCATTCTTGTCAACGGTCTAAGAGTCTATTATTGTGAGGCATCTTGGTGAGATCAGGCGCTCGTCAAAATAATCAAAGTGAAGAAACTCTCATTTGATCGCAGGTTTGGGATTTTTTAAATTGATTTTTTTTTTAAATTTTGGCTTAACATCTTTTATGTCCATTTAACAACACATTTCCATGTGAATTTTACTTTAAAAAAGAAAACAAACATTGATTAAAGGCACACAAATTGTAAGTCTTCACTTTCCACAGCCTTTTTAGCTAAAGAAATAACAAATCTTTGTCCGCCATTTTCTCACTAATTTTACCTCTGAAACCAGGCGACCCACCTGCTTCAATAGCCAGTCTCTCAACTTCTATTCATGATAGATGGGCATTTTTTCATAGAAAGCAAGGTAAATGAACAGGCTTTACGATAATACAAATAACCCCACATGCCTCAAAAACTGACGAGCGCCTGATTCCACCACGTGGTGACACCATTGTGCCCATAGCGGCTGTAGAACTTTCACAATCAGGGGGGGGTTGAGAGAAATAAATATTGCACGGAAGGTGGGAATGTTCACACCCCCTCTGGGATTTGTACCCACAGCTTCCGCGTGTTGATTAAGTGAATGTCACGTCTCGCCTGTGTTTGATCTGATTGCGGGCTTCTCCATTCATGTCATTTTTTTTCTTCTGCTTTGCTGTATTTTTTGTTTTGGAGGGGGGTGGGGGTGGTTGGCGGGTGCTCTGGTGTGGTTTGCTCCTTCTTTCCTATCAAACATCTATCGTCCTTGTCTCCCCTTCTTCTATTTTATGTTTGTTACTCTCTTGTAACACCTCTAATCTTCTGGCGCTCATATCACCTTATTGTGTTGCAAGAGCCGTAAAACTCTTACTAAAAGTAAGGAAGGGGGGAGGAGAGTTTTTGTTTTAATTTCGTTTTTTCTTTACTTAAAGTCAAAGTAGAGGTTTTACGCGCTCGCGACTGCAGAAGGTCACGTGAGCGCCAGGAAGTTAGAGACAAACGGGTCTACTGCACTGAGTCTAGGCCCCTTTACCGCGTCGGCTTAGAAATAATCTCTTTGATTAAACGGGGATCGAAGTCAGGATTTCCGACCTACAAGACGACGAATGTTTCCGTAATCACAAGACACAGCACGTCTGCTATATCATGACAGGGCAGTGCTAACTTGAGCTGGGCGAAGCATCGATCCCGAACCGATTCCGAACCGAATCCAACGTGATTTAATGCTGCGGAAGAAAAGTTCCGACCCCTTTTTACGTAAGCCAGCGGTTCCTTTAATCATAACAATCTTTTTCTTTTAGAATTTACTTTTGAAAAATAAAAGCTCATGCTTTGCAGTATTCCGTAATCAAGGTTATCCAAAACAAGCGGGGCCCAATTTCGATGAAAGGAATGATCTGTGCTGTAACATCAACTGAAAGTCATTGGCCTACTATATTTACACTCTACTGGAATGGAGCAATATTTCTCGAGAGAAAAGTGACTCATGAGTTTCCAAATTGCCAAATACATAATAATAGAAGTATAAATTGATTCTCTATTCCGCATGTGTGGTTGTCCACTCCAGAGTTTCAGGTGTGGAACAGTACGCACGGCAACTGAACGGAAACCTCACTTGTTTACAATGGCGTCTTAGAAGACGGACTTTCCCAAGATTAGATCTAAACGAAACTAATGA
This sequence comes from Aplysia californica, assembly GCF_000002075.1. Classification (NCBI taxonomy): domain Eukaryota; kingdom Metazoa; phylum Mollusca; class Gastropoda; order Aplysiida; family Aplysiidae; genus Aplysia; species Aplysia californica. The sequence continues at coordinate 446,012 of NW_004797842.1, forward strand.
AAAACTGAAAATTAAATTTCAGTGACCTCAGACTCTTCCGTAAAACTGTGCACCGTTTAAATGATTCTGAACCATCATTACTTTGTTCAAATTCGAAAGTTAAGTGGTTCGGAAGTTTTAGGCTGCGAAAGTGACAAACTTTCACAAATATAATATGTATAGATTCCGAAGATGTGCAGAGCCAACCAGGTGACCACCGGAAGAAATCACATTTTTAGAAAGTAAGTAATTGGGTTCGGAGTCGATTCCTAGCTTTCAATAACCGGGAAGATAGCCGCCTAGCACTTGCCCACACTACTGTCTCACACGGCCACCCATTGTCCAGGACAGATGAGGCCGGTTTTTTTTCTGGTTTTTTTGGTAAGTGTTTTACGGTGCTCGCAACTGCATAAGGTCATAAGAGCGCACGGGACACATTAAACATTTTCAGTTGGTAGGAAAGAGGGGAGAGCAGAAAGAGAGACAGACAAACAGACGGACAGACAGACAGACAGACAGACAAAGGGGCAAGGGTGGCGAGGGGTGGGGGGTGAGGATTTGATTATCTGGAACTGCAGAAAACCTTTGTTCCCTTATCATCCAGTCGATAAAGAGGTAAGATTTACACACACACTGCTGCAGCACCACTCTAGACAACCCTGTTTGAGTCACGACGCAGCGGAATCAGGCGCTCGTCAATTTTGGGGCATATGGAGTTATTGGTATCATCCTATAGTTTATTCATTTGCCCGTGCATTTGATGAAAAATTATCCATTTATACGGAACAAAAGTCGAGATATTTTTGATTGAAGAAGGTGGGGGTCGCGTGGTTTCAGAAGTTAAATTAGCGAGAAAATGGCTGCCAAATTTTGGTGACCTCCATAGCTCACGAGTCCTTGGAAACTGCAAATTTACATTATTCGTGCCTTTAATCAACGTTTTTCCTTAAATCCACACATAAGAATGTTTTTCAATGGACATAAAAGGTGTTGAGCCAAAAAAAAAAAAAAAAAATTTGAGGAAAAAAAATTCCAAACTGGTTGTAAAAAGCCAATTTTTTTCGATTTCATTATTCTGACAAGCGCCTGATTTGACCACGATGACTCCCCCCTGTTTGAGTCACGATCTCTCCCAGTGACGTAGTACACAACACTCAATGGAGTGCCATTTATTATAGGACTTCTCGGCAAAGACACTTAGGGTTCAGAACCCTTGTTCAATATTTGCATGTGGTTCTTCAAAATTCGTGTCAGTATTTTTGCACCCCGCGGAAGGGGGCTCTCGTGGCCTAGAGGTTAGGGTGTTCGCCTCTAATTCAATAGGTACGGGTAACGACGAAAATATTTTTTTCTCTAAAAATGTCTCCTTTCTCCTCCTTTCCTGCTCTCTAACAATGTTCTGTCGTCTGTTTTAGTCTCAATTCTCAGCCCCACCCCCTCACCTCCTTTGCCCGGGTGGCGGCCGAAGCCTACTCTTATCAATTTTAGACCCCCAAGGGATCTTTAACGTGCGCAACTTGCACACGGGCCCTCCGAGATTGTTCGCCCTTGTCCGAGAAGGCTAGGTGTAGGTCTTTCCTACCAGAAGATCAGGGGTGTGGCAGAAAGACAGCAGTAAGGAG
>NW_004797842.1:450520-452330 GCF_000002075.1 Aplysia californica
CCCCACCACTCTGCCCAAGGTATTGTCTACATTTCTACGAAAGTGGAAACTGATGACTGAACTATAATAGTGCAGGTGCTTAATTAATTTGAATTGAAGCTATTTATAAAAGCTAAATTATTTTTGGAAGTTTGCTGTCAGTACAGTGCGTTGTTTTAAGTTTCTGGGCGTGTACCTGAAGTTGTGCAGTGTTAGAATTGTTTGCTTCTTTAGTGCAATGCACTTTGTATAGTGTGTTCGTGTTTTAGAGTCTATAAATGGCTGCTTGCACTGTATGCTTCCCAAGAAGTTGAGCTTTTTTCAGAATGCTCTCAGATCTATTGGAGTAATAGTATAGACTGTGAAGCGCATAGAGCTTGCTGTTGAGCGGGGATGTGCGCTGTACAAATGCTTTCTATCATTATCATTATTTTTATATCATATTATTATTATTATTATTATTATTATTATTATTATTATTGTTATTATTATTATTATTATTATTATCGATTTGTTATATAAGATTTATAAAAAAGTAATACTCGTAGATTACGATGTTAACACTAATCTGAAAATTTCATGCTCATCATCATCATCATCATCACCATCATCACATCATCATCATCATCCGGTGCCTTGCCGACTGGCGTGGGCAATCATGGACCTCCACTTCACTCTGTCTTGCGTTGCAGCAATGGTGTCTGTTGTTCTTGCTGTTCCCAGCAATGGTGTCTGTTGTTCTTGCTGCTCCCAGCAATGGTGTCTGTTGTTCTTGCTGTTCCCAGCCATGTTGTCATCTTGTCCAGTATCTTTTCCCTCTGTCTGCCTCTGCCTCTCTTTCCATCAAACTTGCCTATTGTTACAATATTCTCCACAGCTTCTTTTCGCATTGTGTGTCCAATGAACTTTGCCTGTGGCTTAGATTACTATGTTAATCAGTAGATTGTCAAGCAAGTGTCGGTGACACGGGGTTTAGAAAGTTTAGATGGGTGGTCACTGGGGTGTGTTCTGAGCAAGACACGACAACCCTAGCTCAAAATACAGGGCGCTGCACAGTGGCGACCGACAGTGGCATGGTTGTAAATTGTTCTGTACTGGTGTAATATTGTGTATTTATGTATGTATTTGTGCATGTATTTATGTATGTATATATTCATAATTATGTATGTTTGTATGTATGTACGTATGTTTACCCTTGTAAACCAAATTTGCATTTCTGGGATCAATAAAGTGTGATTTACTTTTATTTTTTAAATTTAAACACCTAGATCTAGACTAATCTGCAGATTAAGCATATCTAGTGACAAATGAAGAAGACAAGCGCTAGAGAAGAATGTAGAACTGGGATGTCGTGGGTTTGTTATCGACTCTTTAATAATTATGGCCCACCGTAACGGCTCATATATTGTTCGATCGGGGAGCTAGTTGGTTCTGGACAAATTTTGTTATCGAATTTTTCTCGCTCGTTCGTGGGAAAAACCGCTATATTGATCCATTTAAGTGCTTTAGATAGTTAGTTCTGTTCCAAGAACAAGGGGAGGGAGGGAGGGGGAGAGGGAGGGAAGGAGAGAGGGAGGGAAGGGGAGAGGGAGGGAAGGAGAGAGGGAGGGAAGGAGAGAGGGAGGGGAGAGGGAGGGAGGGAGAAGAATGGCTTCCACCACATACACACACACATATATACACAAATACACACACACGCACACACACACACACACACACTCACACATACATACATACAAACACATACATACATACAAACACATACATACATACACACACGCACACTAACTCACACACACTCACTCACTTACTCACACACACACACACAGAC
>NW_004797842.1:455980-458216 GCF_000002075.1 Aplysia californica
GGCCAGTTTGTCCAGCGAGCACAGACCATCAACGACCAGCTCCACGACCAGGTGGAGGCGCTGCTGACCAGTGGCCGAGACAACGCCCACGTAGACCTGGCCATCCCTGGAGGGAGACGGCCGGCCGAGGAGAGGAAGTCCTTTAGCTCTCTGCTCTACTACCCTGCCAACGACAGGTAGGCAAAGATGTGCTTCGTTGTTGTCGTCGTTGTTGTTGTTGTTGTTGTCATTATTGTCGTCGTTGTGTCGTTGTCATCGTCGTCATTGTCATCATCATCATTGTTTTCATTATCATCATCATTGTTGTTTTCATTATTATCATCGTTGTCATTATCGTCGTCGTCATCATCATCATCATCATCATCATTATCATCATCATCATCATCATCATTTGTAAATTTACCATATTGTCATATTTTTCATCACCCTGAGATTATTCAGTTTGGTTGTTTTTGTTCTTATTGTTATATTGTTATGTTGCTGTTGTTGTTGTTGTTGTGGTTGTTGTTATATTGTTATATTGTTGTTATTATTCTTATTGTTATACTGTTGTTGTTGTTGCTGCTGATATTGTTATATTGTTGTTGTTGTTGTTGTTGTTGTTGTTGTTGCTCTTGTTCTTTTCGTTATATTGTTATGTTGTTGTTGTTGATGATGATGATGATGATGATGATATTTTTGTGGCAGTAGCTTTAAGTGCCCAAAGTATTTTCCACTGCTACCTCATCTGCTCCACTTCCCCTGACCCTAGTCAAATAGTTACAACCACTCCCCCCACCCCACCCCACCCTACCTCACAACACAACATCAACTTACAGCAGGACAGAACAAAAACAACAACAACAACAACAACAACAACAACAACAACAAATTTAAAATTACAGCAGGATAGAAGTGGATGGTGAACGTAGCCATATCTTAATCCCCTTGATTCAGAGTTCAATGAGACAGATAGCTGAGCCAAAAACGAAACAAAACAACAACAACAACTACAACAACTACAACAACTACAACAACTACAACAACAACTACAACAACTACAACAACTACAACAACTACAACAACTACAACAACTACAACAACAACTACAAGAGCATAAACAACTACAACAACAACTGCAATAACAACAACAACACAACAAAACACAATTTTAAAAAACAAAGCCTGTTAAAACAAACCAAAAGTAAAACAAACAAAACAAAACAAAACAAAACAAACCAAACCAAACAAAACCAAACAAACCAAACCCTTAAATCAACCCGGGTGGGAATCGGAACACCTCTTTTTTTGACCTATGGTATTTTCCTTCCAAGGTATCGGCTGTCAGTCGAGAGCCTTTATTGCCAGCTTCGGACTTCCATTCTTTTTTTGTTTCGTGCGGCAGCCTTAAAGATTGTCGGCTATAGCGTGGTCAAAAAATCGTAGCGCAACTTATTGTCAAATATCTCCTCAACTATCGAACACAAACTCTCCAGCTTTTGCACAGTGACTTGTATCAATTTGTCAATAGTCAGTTAACACTTGTTAGCTCTAATCTAAAAAAATTCTCAATTAATAAAATATTAAAAGAAAATCCTAGTGGGTGGTGTCTACTGATTTTAAAAGGTTTACAGGTTCGTCGATATCGCTTTTAAAAGCAGGTTCGTCATGTTTTTTTCTAATTGCGAGATTATATTTATTGAACACCTGTTTTGAGAACTTTCAGTGTCAAAAGTGTTTACTATAGAATTAATTTCTTGTAACTAGTTTTGCCATTAAAAAGGTGAGCTGTGACGTACGCCATAATATGCATATACAAAATGTGTGTGATAAGCGAGAAGTGCTGTGAACAATCCCATTTTCCGCTTGAAGGAGATTTGTAGTATTTTATATAAATTAATGAAAAGAAGTTTTTTAAATCTATCCTCATGAATTGTTGTGGGAAAAGATGATTAAATTAAGACAGCTTAATACAACTGTTGTGCGAATTATGGGTGACATTGATTCAACCGTTATAATGTGAGATTAATGTAGATCACTTCAATAGAGCCCACTCCCGTGTGAACACAGCTTTAGGCGCTTTACAGAAATGCATGTGCGAACAATATTCATGCACGTACACACACACACACACACACACACACATACACACACACACACACACATACACACACACATACACACACACACACTCACGCATATATTACACGCACACACGTGCACACACATGCACGCCACACACACACACACACACACA
>NW_004797842.1:458439-459981 GCF_000002075.1 Aplysia californica
CACACACACACACACACACACACACACACACACACACACACACACACACACTAATAAATAGTAGGCTAACCAATGACACAGGAATTCCTGGAAAAGAAGTAGCAGAGGCAGGCCACCAGCATCCAGCAGACATTTTGGGTAATAATATTGTAATAAAGTTCTGGGACTTAAAGGAAAACTATTCACCCCATCCGTCTTTAAACCTTTTATTTTTCTAATCCAACCCAGCCGTTAAAAAGCTCCACAATTTCCCTATTACAATGTATAGTCTACGAAAAATGGTATAATTTATGTACAACCTATACTATTTTATTATAAAAACTTTGTTGAACGACACAAAACGGTTAAGGATGTTATTGATTTGTGTGTCAGTTATGATTTGTGCTGCTTCACCGGAGTCTCTTTTGTGTGGAAGGTTTTGAGTGATGTGGGCCAATAGCCGTAACGCTGTGCCACCCAAGGCTCATAGTTAGACCCCTTGGCATCACAAGGCTCATAGTAAGAAGACCCCTAGCCATCATCACAAGGCTCATAGTAAGACCCCTAGCCATCACAAGGCTCATAGTAAGACCCCTAACCATCATCACAAGGCTCATAGTAAGATCCCTTACCATCACAAGGCTCATAGTTAGACCCCTAGCTATCACAAGGCTCATAGTAAGACCCCTAGCTATCACAAGGCTCATAGTACGACCCCTAGCCATCACAAGCACTTGGGGGAAATCCACAGAAACTGGGTGGTAAAACATCGGCGTTTTGTAATGGCAAAGAGATTGTTGTTGTTGTTGTTGTTTTCAAATCCATTTAGCTGCGAGCATTTCGCTCTTGGCAGCGCCATGCCTCCCTGAAAAAGCAAAGAGATAAACACTGAATAAAAGGAAACTGGTGAACTGGTCACATGTTCAGGTCGACACAGCTGAAATAAAGTACTCATTACCCACTTACCGAAAGGAGAACAAGTCTGGGACATGTATTGCCAGGACATCTGTTGTCCAGCTCCAGCGATCGCTCACATGGCCAGAGGAAGATAATAATAATAATAGATAACATCTGTGTCTCCACTTGGTGGAATCAGGCGCTCGTCAGTTTCTGGACCTATGGGGTTATTGGTATCCCATCAAAGCCTGTTCATTTGCCTTCTCTTTGATGAAAAGAATATCCGTCTATGTTGAACTGAAGTCGGAATATTTTCGATTGAAGGAGTTCAGGGTCGCCTGGTTTCAGAGGTAAAATTAGCGAGAAAATAGCCGTTGAAGTTTGGTAACTTCCTTTAATCAAAGTTTTTCAGTAAAGTCCACTCTAACTATATTTCAAAAGGACATAAAATGACAATGACAATGACAATGACAATCTCTATTCATCTCGCAAGGAGAAATTTGTCTTGGTCGTTTACAATGTCAGTAGATGTTACAAATGTTAGGTACACTCACGCAAACGCACAACAAGACAGGACATTAGGCCAAGTAAATACTTGTCTCACGGGCTGGGACAACCCGCTCCGTAAAACATTCTCTCTCTCTATCTCTCTCTCTCTCTCTCTCT
>NW_004797842.1:463091-466551 GCF_000002075.1 Aplysia californica
GCTGGAGATCCTTTGTTGCTGCCCTAAACGCCAGATGGCGTAATGGGTAGTAAGTAAGTAAGTAAGTGTTTTACGGCATTAGGTCATAATTATTACCTCGCGGGACACATTCAACATTTTCAGTTAGTAGGAAATTTGGAATGTAGCCCCGGTGGCGGCCGGAACCTACTCATATCGGTTTTGGACCACTAAGGGATTTTTTACGTGCGCAACTTGCACACAGGACCTTCAAGATTTTGGGCCTTTTCAGAGAAGGCTAGGTGTAGATCTTTCCTACCAGAAGATCAGGGGTGTGGCAGAAAGACAGCAGTAAGGAGAAGCCAAGGAGTAACAGTAGACAGGCTGCAGAAAGAGTCAGGAGCCCAGAGGAGGGGGCAAAGGAGGTGATGGGGTGGGGGCAGAAAGTGGAGACGAAAGCAGACGACAGAACATTGCTAGAGAGCAGGAAAGAAGGTGAAAGGAGACAATTTTAGAGAAGAAATGTTTCCGGAGCTACACGTATTCGAACCCGGGACCTTTGAATGAGAGGCCAACACCTTAACCTCTAGGCCACGAGAGCCCCCCGCTCGTCATTGTGTTGGCGTACAGTGCTCTTGGTATCGTTTTAAAACTTGTTCTCTTGTTTTCCTTTTGATGAGAAAAGTAACCCCTGAGAAGTCGATATATTTGCGACTGAAGGAGATGGGGGTGGGGGTAGCCTAGTGGAAGAAGCAAAGTTTGTGAATAAATGGCCGCTAAAATTTGGTTAATTATGAAGGTTTTTATTTTTTTATTTTTTTAACCTGCTCATTTCTATCAACTAGCGCTTTTGTCTTAAATAGAAACAACAACAGGAAAAAACGTGCAGCATTTTAAATTTTAAATTTAAGTGTTAGAATTAGTGTATGGTGTACACCCATATGAGAAATACTTTTGTTATATGTGGTGCCTTGTGGCAGAGGCAAAGTTGACGAGAATTAGACGCTAAAATTTTGTGATTTCCGAAGATTTAGTCTCCTTGAAAATTGATTTGTATTGTGTCTTTAAGGTTTTGAGTGAAATACATTCAGAAATACGCTTTAACATGCTGTAAAAGACGTTGAGTAAAAATTTACAAACAAAAATAAGATTGAAATACCCCAAAACGAGCGGAAAGGTGCCGATTTCTTAGAATTAAGTATTTTGACGAGCGTCTGATTTCCCCACGATTGTACCCATGTATTATCAGCCCTTATCAGACCACGAGTCTGTTTAACTTTGGATCATCGGGACTTGAGAACATGTTGTTGGACCATGGTGTATTGTTGTTTGACACTGTGCCCCTCACACATCTGTGGGTCCGGCAGTCTTGCAGGGGGTTGCCTACTGAAGAAAGAACCCGGTGCAAATTATAGATTCCCATACAAGAGAATCAGCCAATTGTCCGTAAAATGTGTGATTTGAATAGGCGTCCCAGAGCCGTGCATGAATATCCCCCTTGCTCAAGGACACACCCCAGTGACCACCCATCTAATCTCAGTGTCACCGACACTTGCTTGACATTATTTGAGTCTGAACTCACTACTTACTTAGCCACTGGAGTCCCCAGGCACCCTACAGCCAGTTTACGAAGTCCCCAACATACCTGCCACTGTACTGTCTACTTACTTATTATGTCCTCTCTTCACTTGTCCTGGCCCGATAGAATAGGCTAATACTATATAATGTTACAATAGCAGAGACTGTGCTCACCATTTCGGAACTTCACGGTTACATTAAAGATGGTTCCAGTAGGGAACAGGATAGAGGGTGCCCACATCCCTCGTGACTCATAGGAGCAGAGGAAGATAGGACTAACGCTAACAGAAAAAACAAACCCACCTCAACCAACAGAAGCATGTTTTCTTAATAATCATTTACTTAAACACTATCCACTATCTCACATCATCACTTATCACCACCCTCATGTCTAAAATCATCTTTGCTCTCAGATCCTTGACATGCATCTATGATTATCTTGAATATCTATCTGTAACAATTACAAGTTATAACAATTATATACGTAATACACTATTGGACTCTATCATACGCACATTTTTCTACTAATCTGATATCGTCAATATAACAGAAATGGGCAAGGGGCAAAACTAAGTTATTTTATGTTCCCAACATGTAAACAACTTTGTCAGTTATCAGCGAAAACTAAGTTATTTTATGTTCCCAACATGTAAACAACGTTCCCGTTCATGGGCGCATCCTCTGTTATTGTATTGCCCTGTGGTGTGCTTGTGTTGAAGCGTGTGGGCCTTTAGAAATAAGATATTTTTAAACGGTTTTGCAAATCTCTGGCTTTTCAAAAGCCTTTGACAGATTGAAACTCTCCGAAAAAGAAAAGCTCGTAATTCGAGCGTGGAAAATGTGAGAAAGGCGGCACCTGAATGTGTCTCTCTGACCTCTGACATGACGGGTAGGCTCAGGCTGCGTCGAGAAAAAGATCGACTCTTTAGTTTGCTGTCAGGTTTGTCCTCAAAGTTTGCGAGAAAAAAAATTGTCCTAGTTATTTGCGAAGAAACGTAACATCGACTCGCAGTATTTGGTTTTCATCAACCGTTCTGCTCTTGGAGTAACAAGAATCTGCTACAGTGCGTCATTTGCAAGTTTCACTTCCCTTTCTCTCTATCTTCCTCTGTATAGCTGTCGTTACAAGGAGCGTATGTTTGGATGTACGTTGTGGTTTTGCCACCCTCTATGGGTGTTATGCTCACTATTCTCTCTGAGGTCTGGTTGATTTCATAGATAGATTGCATCCATTTTGGCTGGGTGTATGATGAAAGCTACACCATGTTTGGCTTTTTCATTTTCAAGTATTCTCTGATCAGGTCATGAAAGTCGTCGAGACGGGTACCCCAGCAGACCTGAGAGCATTCTGAAACATCCTCAGCTTCCCGGGAAGCATACAATGCAATCGGCCATTTATAGGCGCTAAAACACTAACATACTAATAAAATCTTTCTACCAATAACTCCACACGCCCCAACAGTGACGATCGCCTGACCCTCACATCATCATGTTCCCGCTGTACCCTAACTGTGTCTTGGACAAAGACTGTGTGCCTTCCCTCTAGCTTTCTCAGTGTTTGTTGTAGTAAGGTTTTACGACGCTCGCAATTGCATAAGGCCATATGAGCGCCAAGGGGTGTATATCAACAGAGAAGTCCAAACGTGGAATCAGGCTTACTCTGTTCACCTCTCTAGCCTCAACAGCACAAAGTCTGCTTCGACTATCAAGACACCCTGGAAATAGCAGTTCACAAGAGAATGACAAACATACACAAGAAGTAGATGAAAAATGACGATAGTTAGGAGGAGGAAAGAAAAAGCAGCAGTTCCCACTGTGTTGTTCCTGCACAGTATGAGCATGACATTGATAAATCAGCCCATTCACAATTCCACTGTGCATACGAACATGTTAATGTCTAAAGACACTTCAGTCAGTAGCGCTG
>NW_004797842.1:466651-474972 GCF_000002075.1 Aplysia californica
TAGATAGATAGGTAGACAGATAGATAGATAGATAGATAGATAGATAGATAGATAGATAGATAGATAGATAGATAGATAGATAGATAGACAGATAGATAGGTAGACAGATAGATAGATAGATAGGTACATAGATAGATAGATAGATAGATAGATAGATAGATAGATAGATATTTTCGCCCCCTCCTGCCCACCCAGCTGTAATGAGTAACTGACTTCGAGATGGGGAGGCAAAGGCGGCGTGGAAAGGAACTGGCCACCCTACTACAATATTATGCCGAAGGCCCAGGAAGTTGTCTCACTAACAAGGCAATCCCCAATGTCCGGATCGGATGCGGAACAACTTTACTTTTTACCCTGTAATACCGATTTCTCTCAAGTTTCTCAAGTACCCTGTGTTGCTGATTTCTCTCAAGCACCCTGTAAAGAGAAGTTCCCCTATCAAGCACCCTGTAAAGAGACGTTTCCCAATCAATATTTTAAGAAAACACCTTCTGCAAGTCAGATCTGCCACAAGCCTGCTCTGTCGTCCGAGACAAAAGTTCCATGTGTCCACATTCTTATAAGACTTTCTTTGTTAGGAGCTGCTGAGGAAAAAGAAACATAGTAAGGAACCCTCTGTTGACAATGGCTAACAAAGAAACAGTGGGTGGTTGACGGGTGTTGCTCTTCCTTTTCTATGAAGCATCTATTGTCCTTATCTCTCTTCGTGGGTGGTTGGCGGGTGCTCGGGTGTGGTTTGCTCTGTCTTTTCTATCAAACATGTTATTGTCCTCATCTCTCTCTTCCTCTGTCTTATCTATCAAACATGTTATTGTCCTCATCTCTCTCTCTTCCTCTGTCTTATCTATCAAACATTTTATTGTCCTCATCTCTCTCTTCCTCTGTCTTATCTATCCAACATGTTATTGTCCTCATCTCTCTCTTCCTCTGTCTTATCTATCAAACATTTTATTGTCCTCATCTCTCTCTTCCTCTGTCTTATCTATCAAACATGTTATTGTCCTCATCTCTCTCTTCCTCTGTCTTCCTCTGTCTTCCTCTCTCTTCCTCTGTCTTCCTCTGTCTTCCTCTGTCTTCCTTTGTCTTTCTTTGTGTGGTACGGTCTCGTGACACTTTTGTTCTGCGGCTCTTACATGACCTAATTGTGTTGTTAGTGCCGTAAAGCCTGTACTGAAGGTGACGTGAAGAATAGCTTGCTTGTCACGTTACTTGTGTATGTGTGTGTGTATGTGTGTATGTGTGTGTGTGTGTGTATGTATGTGTGTGTATGTGTGTGTGTATATGTGTGTATGTGTGTGTATTTGTGTGTGCATGTGTGTGTGTGTGTGTGTGTGTGTGTGTGTGTGTGTGTGTGTGTGTGTGCTGGGTTCTTAGCTTTCTGGCGATTTTGATGCCTCTATGGGGAATAATAATATATTTTTATCGAATATTTCTGCCCCTGGTGATCAATTTACAGTAGGGCGGATCAGTTCCAAAAACCAGCGGGCCTAGATCACATTTTCCTGAAATCGATTTTTTCCTATCCCATGTCCGTGGGTGTTTCTTTGCAACATGTCTTTCTGACGTGAGGGTCGGCCTCTAAATTGGTCGCTTTTAAGGACAAGCGGGCTAACCCAAATTACGGGGGTTTCCAGAAATCTTGACCTATACCAAAGGAAGACATTGCCCTACCTATAGGAGAAGTTTGGTTTCATTGGTGTGTACATTTGTTTGGTTATAGAGAAAACTCTCCTTGTCTTTTAAAGAAACTGAACAAGTGTCCAATAATTTTTATCTTTGATTTTCTCAAAACTGCATTTTTCGGGATAGCCCTTTGTTCTTAAAAGTGACCACTTAGAGCTGGACGAAGAATAGATTCCGAAACCGATTCCCACGATTAATGCTACGGAAGAAAAGTTCTGACTCCTTTTTACGTAAACCAACAGTTACCATTTACTTTAATTTTAATTATTAAAATGTTCTTTTTAAAAAGAATTTTTACGTTTGAAAAATAAAAGTTGTTACTTCGTAGTGTTCCGAAATCAAGGTTATCCCAAATCCTGGAGATGTTTGGAGCCAACCGGGTAACCACCGGAAGAAATCACATCATTAGAAAGTAAATAATTGGGTTCGGAGTCGATACCTAAGTTTCCTGGCTTTCGGATAATGGTGAAATATGTCGGAGATCTCGGGTGCAAGTTGCGCACGTTTAAGATCCATTGGTGGTCTAAAATCGATAAGAGTAGGCTTCGGCCGCCACAGGAGCAAAATTCAAAATTTCCTACAAACTGAAAATGTTTAATGTGCTCCACGCGCTCGTATGACCTTATACAGTTGCGAGCGCTGTAAAACACTTACCAAAAAAACCCCCAACAACAAACAAACGAAAAACTTGTCTAATAGACCACGACTTTTCTGCTCGGCAAGTTACGACAGCGTCACCAGCAGCGCTTATGCGGCGTATGGTGCAATACGTGTAGGGTGTGACATTTAGGCTCCTTTTTGTTTTGGTAAGTGTTTTACGTAAATGTAGGCAAGAGGACATGACCACCATAATAAAAAGGAGAAGGTGGAGATGGATTGGACATGTTCTGGGAAGAGAACCAGACTCTGTTGTGAAGACTGCCATCCACTGGACACCCGAAGGACGTCGCAAAAGGGGCAGACCCAAAGTGACCGGGAGACGCACTGTAGAGTCTGAAATGAAATCCTGGAATCATTCGTGGGGAACGCTGACCAAGATGGCCCAAAACAGAGAGAGCTGGAGATCCTTTGTTGCTGCCCTAAACGCCAGATGGCGTAATGGGTAGTAAGTAAGTAAGTAAGTGTTTTACGGCATTAGGTCATAATTATTACCTCGCGGGACACATTCAACATTTTCAGTTAGTAGGAAATTTGGAATGTAGCCCCGGTGGCGGCCGGAACCTACTCATATCGGTTTTGGACCACTAAGGGATTTTTTACGTGCGCAACTTGCACACAGGACCTTCAAGATTTTGGGCCTTTTCAGGGAAGGCTAGGTGTAGATCTTTCCTACCTTAAGATAAGGGGAGTGGCTGAAAGATAACAGTAAGATGGAGCAAAGGAGAAGCAGTAGAAAGGCTGCAGAAAGAGTCAGGAGCTCAGAGGAGGGGGCAAAGGAGGTGATGGGGTGGGGGCAGAAAGTGGAGACGAAAGCAGACGACAGAACATTGCTAGAGAGCAGGAAAGAAGGTGAAAGGAGACAATTTTAGAGAAGAAATGTTTCCGGAGCTACACGTATTCGAACCCGGGACCTTTGAATGAGAGGCCAACACCTTAACCTCTAGGCCACGAGAGCCCCCATGCCGTGTGTGGTACAATACATAATGTATGGTATGACATTTAGGCTCTTGTCTAGCCCGCAACAATCGTGACTTCGAAATCCATGAATTGAAGAAAGTATTTTGTGTCACCACACGGTGGAATCAGGGACTTGTTGTCACGTTTTGGGCATATGAAGTTACTGGTATCATTTTAAAACTTGTTCATTTGTCTTGCTTTTGATGAAAAAAAACCCCACATTATATAGAGTCTAACTTGTATGGAAGTCGAGATATTTTGCGATTGGATGAGACGGGGGCCCCCAGTCTCAGCTAACGTCCGTCTATCGTCCGTTTGACGGACAAAAGGCAGTCGATGTTTGGTCCGTGGGTGGTTGGCGGGTGCTTTTGTGTGGTTTGCTTCTTCTTTCCTATCAAACATCTATCGTCTTTATCTCCCCTTCTTCTTTTCTATGTTTGTTACTCTCTTGTAACACCTCTAATCTTTGGCCCTTATAAAACCGTATTGTGTTGCAAGTGCCGTAAAACACTTACTTAAACTAAAAGAGAGGTGTGTGGTCTCAATGTGTCTTAAGCCCTATTTAGCAGCCATGTTTGTTCAAAGGGTTCATTCGGGGCGGGCGAGAGGGGGGGGGTGGGGGTTCAGAACTCTCTCGACGACCAGAGACAGAATGATCACGGCGCGTTGGTCACATGAAAGGATAAGACATTAAGTCAGAACACCAAGATATTACGTCAGACGTGAAAGTCCCACCGTAAGTCACTTATCTTGTGGTAACTCTAGCGGTCACAGGGCCGTAAGGCATACCTCTTTTGTTTTCTTTCCGGATTGTGGGTTCTTAAGCTATTAAATAGAGAGCCTGTGGGGCCATTGGGGGGTTTTTTTGTTGGTTTTTTTTTTTGGTAAGTGTTTTACGGCGCTCGCAACCGCATAAGGTCATATGATCACGCAGGACACACCTAATACTTTTAGTTGGTAGGAAATTTTGAATTTTGACCTGGTAGCGGCCGAAGCCTACTCTTATCGATTTTAGACCACCAAGGGATCTTTAACGTGCACAACTTACACACGGGCCCTCCGAGATTTTTCGCCCTTGTCCGAGAAGGCTAGGTGTAGATCTTTCCTACCGTAAGATCAGGGATGTGGCTGAAAGACAGCTGTAAGAAGGGACAGAAAGTGGAGACGAAAGCAGACGACAGAATATTGCTAGAGAGCAGGAAAGGAGGTGAAAGGAGACAATTTTAGAGAAGAAAATGTTTAGGTCGCTACCAGGATTCGAACCCGGGACCTTTGAATGAGAGGCCAACACCTTAACCTGTAGGCCACGAGAGCCCCCCTTGCCATTGTTTAATTAGGGAAAAGTACATCAACGTATCTTTTGAACGGCGATTTACTGCAGGGAACGATTAAGAACGACAATCAAATACGACAAAGTTAACCCCGGAGGGGGGTGGGGGGGAGGGGGGGGGGGGGGATTAAGACTTGCCCGTGGCGCCCCCCAACCAACTGCTCGACATTGTCGCGCCCCACAACCTGGACTCAACTTAAGAAAGTGAATAATAATGAAGTACGATGAATACAGTCATATCCTGAATGATGGTACTCAGAGCGTGGGAAGTGCAAACAGAGCTGGCTTCTTTTTTTTTGGCCGTCTGTGTCTCTGTCTCTGTCTTTGTCTCTGTCTCTGTCACCAGTGAATTGAATCTACCACTGTTTGTGTGTTTGGGCCGTCTCTGTCTCTGTCTCTCTCTCTGTCTCTGCTTCTGTCTCATTTTCTGTCTCTGTCTCATTCTCTGTCTCTGTCTCATTCTCTGTCTCTGTCTCTGTCTCTGCTTCTGTATGTCTCTGTCTCTGTCTCATTCTCTGTCTCTGTCTCTGTCTCATTCTCTGTCTCTGTCTCTATCTCTGTCTCTGTCTCTGTCTCTCTCTCTGTCTCTGTCTCATTCTCTGTCTCATTCTCTGTCTCTGTCTCTATCTCTGTCTCCAGTGACTTGAATCTACCTCTGTTTGTTTTCCTTTCCTTTCCTCCTTACTTCAAAGAACTTATATTTGACATTCCAGTGGGTGATTGGCGGGTGTACTGGGGTGGTTTGCTCCTTCTTTCCTATCAAACATCTTATCGTCCTGATCTCTCCTGCTCTTTTTGTGTTTGTTACTCTCTTGTAACGCCTCTAATCTTCAGCTCTTAAATGACCCTATTGTGTTGCAAGTGCCGTAAACTCTTACTTTAAAAAAAACAACCATACATAACAAACAAAACAAACAAAAACCTTTCTGGCTGTAGTCTTGAGTGGTGTCTTTTTTGTTCGTTGTTTATCTAGATCTATGTCCTCCAAGCCGGGAATCAAGCCAACCTGTTCTCCGACGGTCTCCTTTCTCACCCGTCTCTTTTTGTGACGCTCAAAGCTCTAAGACATCTCATCTCACTGTCTTCATTCTTCTTATTGGAATGGGATGCGAAAGTAATATCTAGTATTTCATCCCCGCGAATTGACAGGCGCTCACAAAGTCAAACAGAATACGCGCTCTGAATGAGAACAAAACAGTGTTTCTGTGTACTTTGACGACGGGTGACGACATGCTGGGGCAAACGGTAGGTCAATGACCTCTTTTCACCCCACGGATCTCCACCCTCGACACTTTGAGACCTCACAAGTTCAAAGTTTTATCTGATTTGGCTGTTGTGAGTTACTAAGACCATGAGTTTAGAAACCAAATGCTATCTGCTCTATCAGAATTGAAAGATCTTTCGGAGTCGTTAGCAAGATATTCAAAGACTTGCGTTCGAAAAAGCTTGACATGTTGTAGAACTCAAAATGTTTTACGTCAATTTTCTCAAAACTAGGTACTGAGGTTGCGGTGGCGGAGCGGTTAGTGCGCTCGTCTCCGAAGCAAAAAGTCCGAGTTCGAGCCTCCGGTTCGGATATGGATTTTTTTTTTGCCCCCTCATGCCCACCCAGCAGTAATGGGTACCTGACTTCGAGTTGGGGAAGTAAAGGCGGCGTGGAAAGGAACTGGCCACCCTACCACAATACGCCGAAGACCCAGGAAGTTGTCTCACTAACAAGGCAATCCCCAAAGTCTGGATCGGATGCGGGAACAACTTTACCGCAAGCTGACAAAACGCCTTTTTAAAATTCACTGCAGTTTCGAGAAAAATAGAGTTTTTTTGTTAGAGTAACCGTTGAAAAATAGAGTCATTCCGAAATTTGAATTCTAATTTTTTTTTTAAACTAGTCCCAGTTTCACTTTGACTTTTTTTTGACAAAAGCAGGGTAACTGATCAGGCTTTCAATTTTAACAAATAACCAATTTGGGTACCAAAATGAAAAAAAGACGTTTTGTCAGCTTACAGCAGAACTTTGCTTTAGGTACTGAGCAGATAAAACTTTGTAACCCTGAGGTAGCTACTTCTCGCCTGCCTGGCGTGTCATATCGCAGAGTGACGTCAACACCTCTGATTCTCATCAACGTGGGTCACAAACTGAGGACACCCGGCCACCTCAGAGTTACAAAGGTCTATCTGCTCTGAGCAACCTACTTAGGAAACCTAAACAAACGGGTAACAGGGAAAGATCAGGGAAACGTAGCTTTTTGAGAGCATCCGAGCAAAAGAATGAACGGAGAACCATGATCGCCGATGTCTGTCGCAGATCTGGCACTGGATGATGATGGTGATCTGCTCAGTACCTAGTTTTGAGAAATTTGACGTCAAACATTTTGATTTTCACATCATGTCAAACTTTTTCGAATGCAGTTCTTTGAATAGCTTGGTAATGACTCCGAATAATCTTACGATTTTATGGGTGGTTGGCGGGTGCTCTGGTGTGATTTGCTTCTTCTTTCCTATCAAACATCTATCGTCCTTATCTCCCCTTCTTCTTTTTTATGTTTGTTACTCTCGTGTAACACCTCTAATTTCTGGCGCTCATATGACCGTATGCAGCTGCGAGCGCCGTAAAACCTCTACTAAAACTAAAACTAAATCTTACGTTTTTGATTGAGCAAATAAAACATTCGGTGTTTGACCTCATGGTCCTAGTAACTCAAAACGACAAAAAAATGTCAGAAAGAACTTTGTAATTTTGAGGTAGCGATTAGACGACCTAAGATCTACGAGGTGCTACTTCCTTTACATTTACGCCGGAGGTATATGTGAGGCAGCGTGGTGGAATCAGGCTCTCGTCAATTTTTCGGCATGTACAGTTATTGGTATCATCGTAAAGCTTGTTTGCTTGTCTTTATTTGGATGAAAAAAATATCCACTTATCTTGAATACAAGTTGAGATATGTTCGAATGAAGGAGGTGGGTGTCACCTGTTTTCAGAAGTAAAATGAGTGAGAAAATGGCCGCCAAAGACTAGTTATATCCTTAGCTTGAGAGTCCGTGCGTGGTAACTGAAAATTTACTTTTTTGTGCCTTTAATCAACGTATTTCAGAAAATACCTTACAGAAATGACTTCTTTAAAGGGCATGAAAGGTGTTGAGCCAAAAAACAAAAATTTGATAACAATTCACAAACCTACGGAAAAATGCAAGTTTCTTCACTTTGATTATTTTGACAAGAGCCTGATTCCACCACGCTGCCTCACATATAGTTCTATACATCCAGGGGTCATGCCATTATTTGTTGCTTCATTCCTCCTCTTCCATTAAACCACCATAATCCAAAGTAAACCCGCTAGAAGCCAACAATAATTGTGTCGCGACGTGGTGGAATCAGGCGCTCGTCAATTTCAGGATATATGGGGTTATTGGTATCACCTTAAACCCTGTTCATTTGCCTTCATTTTGATGAAAAACATGTACATCTATGTTGAAAAGAAGTCAGAGTGTTTGCGATTGAAGGAGGTCAGGGTCGCCTGGTTTCAGAGGTAAAATTAGCGAGAAAATAGCTGTTGAAGTTTCGTAACTTCCATAACTTGAGAGTCTTTGGGAACAGAAAATTTACTTTTTTTTTGGGTTCCTTTAATCAATGTTTTTCAGTAAAATCCACACTAAATTTGTTTTAAATGGACATAAAAGTGTTGAACGCCCC
>NW_004797842.1:477114-486602 GCF_000002075.1 Aplysia californica
TTTTTTGCAGCAAAACTGTCTCAAAACTGAAAAAAATCAAGGGCGCCTTGCTCTGGAGAATATTTTAAAGAATCTTTTGGCGAAAACCGCATATCAATCGATGCAGCCATTAAAAAGCCTTTTGAATAGCAAAATTCGGCCACCACAAATAGATAATAGAATATTATAATGTCTTTTCAACTCCTCGCGCACACACACACATAGGGAGATATTACAAACAATACAAATCCAACAAATATAAAAATTTGAATTTGAAAAAAAAAATTCACTTCAACTTTCCACAAGGTTTGCCCTCTACTAATGACCAGTTTGAACAAATCCTGCTCGCTAGGTGGCGTTCAAATCACAAGGCATACCATAATACAGTATTATGATATGATAAGTATTTCCTGTGCATGGCTTTGGGTACTTGTTATAGTGTTCTTTATTAGAACAAACGTTACTTTTTTAAAGACGACAAAGTGGATGGTTGGCGGGTGCTCTGGTGTGGTTTGCTCCTTTTTTCCTATCAAACATCTACCGTTCTTATCTCTCTCTCCTACTTCTTTTTTGTGTTTGTTACTCTCTTGTAACACCTCTAATCTCCGGCACTTATGTGACCGTATTGTGTTGCAAGTGCCGTAAAACTCTTACTAAAACTAAACAGAAGAAGAAAACTAAGATGAAAGCAGAAACAGTTTCCGGTACAAGTTTCTAAAAGCCAGTGTTTCTTCACGTGTATGCGTTCAGTGTTGCTGGTTTAGTGTCCATGCTGAAAATGGTAGGAATGCTATCTAACTATATTGTAATGCTATCTAACTATATTGTATTGCTATCTAACTATATTGTATTGTTACCGAATGCTCATTAAAAATGTCTTATCTCGGAGTATATTTAGACTTGGTGCTGTTGAGGCTAGAGAGGTGAGCAGAGTAAGCCTGATTACCCGTTTGGACTTCTCTGTTGACATCCACCACTTGGCGCTCATATGACTTTATGCTGTTGCGAGCGCCGTAAAACCTCACTAAAACAAACAGCAGTATACATATTGGTAGAAAAGGAGCAAGATCGGGTTAAGAAAAGGGGGAAAAAAGAGAAGTGTGTGTGTGTGTGTGTATGTGTGTTTGTGTGTGTGTGTGTGTGTGTGTGTGTGTGTGTGTGTGTGTGTGCGCGCGCGCGCGTGTAGAAAGAGGTGGGGGTGTGGAAGCGGAAGGGAGGGAGTATGCATGTCAGCAAAATCTGGAACATCGACTTTTTACAACATATTTCTTTTTTCTTCGTCAACAGTCGATCCAACCAGACGACAATATTGGAGCCCGGAGCAGAGAACAATACGCTCACAGGGACGCCGATCAATCAGACTTCGATTCGGGAAATTCCAGTGGAACTTCCCGGGGTGTACACCTACCTACCCCACACGAGGGGAAACCCCGATGCCTTGAGGCCTTTGGTGGAGGTGTCCAAAGGGAGGACAGATGGTGAGGAAATATTTATTATCTATACTTATTATATTTGTGAAAGTCCGTCACTTTCGCCCCCTATAACGTTGGAACCACTTAACTTTCGAATAAAAAAAAAATTAACGGGGATTCAGAATCATTTAAAGGGTGCACAATTTTAAGGAGGAGTCTTAATTCACTCTAGTTTAATTTTCAGTTTTTGGTTAGTTTTGTTTAGATCTAATCTTGGGAAAGTCCATCTTCTTAGACGCCAATGTGAACAAGTGAGGTTTTTGTTCACTAGCCGTGTGCACTGGTTCCACACCGTTGAAATTATGGAGTGTACAACCGTGAAAGCGGAATAGAGAATCAATAATAATTTGTGCATCTATTATATTTGGCAACTTGGAAACACATATGTCACTTTTCTGTCAAGATGTATTGCTCCATTGCAGTAGAGTGTTTTACGGCATTAGGTCAAATGAGCGCACGGGAAACCTTGAACATTTTTCAGCTGTTGGGAAATTTTGAATTTTGCCCTGGTGGCGGCTGAAGCCTACATTTATCAATTTTATACCATCAAGGGATCTTTAACGTGCGCAACTTGCACACGAGATCTCCGAGATTTGTTGCCCTTGTCTGATCAGAAGGCTAGGAGAAGATCTTTCCTACAGGAAGATCAGGGGTGTGGCAGAAAGAAAGCAGTAAGGAGGAGCCAAGGAGTAGCAGTAGAAAGGCTGCAGAAGGTTAGGAGCCCAGAGATGGGGCAAAGGAGGTGAGGGGGTGGGGGCAGAAAGTGGAGACGAAAGCAGACGACAGAACATTGCTAGAGAGCAGGAAAGGATTTGAAAGGAGACAATTTTAGAGAAGAAAATTGTTCCGTCGCTACCTGGATTCGAACCTGGGACCTTTGATTGAGAGTCGAACACCTTAACCTTTAGGCCACGAGAGTCCCCGAATGGCGAGTGCTGTGGTGTGGTTTGCTACTTCCTTCCTATCAAACATCTGTCATCCTTTTTTCTCCAAATCTCATACTTTTTTTGTGTTAATTACGCTCTCGTAACACCTCTTATCATGAGCACTTATATAACCTTATAGCGTTGCAAGTGTCTTAAAACACGGTTTTTTAAAGATAAGATAAGATACACCCTTACTGTCCAGATCTTGGCACTTTGGTTTGTTGTTTTACCACGTACACACGCACGCATTCGCACACACACACACACACACACACTCTCTCACACACACACACACACACACACACTCTCACATACACACACACTCTCTCACACACACACACACAAACACTCACACACACACGCACACACACACACACTCACATACACATACACTCACGCACACACGCACACACACACACACACACACTCTCTCTCTCTCTCTCTCTCTCTCTCTCTCTCTCTCTCTCTCTCTCTCTATCTATCTATTTATCTATCTTTCTTTCTCTCTCACACACACAGAGACAAACACCCCCCTCCCCACCCATACACACACGTACTAAAACAAAACAAAATAACCATCCCCCCTTTCCTCCCCCCATCCTCCCTTCTCCCACCTCCCTCCTCCTTCCCCGCCCCCTCCTCTCTCCTCCCCCTCCCCCCTCCCCCTCCTCCCTCCTCAGTTCAACTGGTCATCGGGATACCAACCATCCATCGTACCGTGGCGGACTACTTAGAGGAGACCCTTCACTCTCTCATCTCTAACCTGCCACCTAGCGACGCCAGACAGTGTCTCATTCTGGTCTTTGTGGCCGAGGTAAGGAGGTATATGTCCTGTCATTACTTCATTTCTTTCTTTCTGTCTTTCTTTCTTTCTTTCTGTTTCTGTTTCTTTGTGTTTTCTTTCATTCTCTCATCTCTAACCAACCACCCAGCGACACCAGACAGTGTCTCATTTTGGTCTTTGTGGCCGAGGTAATTGTCCTGTCATTATCTACTTTCTTTCTTTCTTTCTGTCTTTGTTTCTTTCTGTCTATCTGTCTTTGTTACTTAGAGGAGACCCTTCACTCTCTCATCTCTAACCTCCCTCCTAGCGACGCCAGGCAATGTCTCATTCTGGTCTTTGTGGCAGAGGTAAGGAGGTATATGTCCTGTCATGATCTACTTTCTTAATTTCTTTCTGTCTTCTTTCTTTCTTTCTGTCTTCTTTCTTCTTTTCTTTCTTTCTTCTTCTCTGTCACGAAAGAACATGTCGGTATGTGGTACGAACCATCATGGTGGACGATGTCTGGTGCAGATTATGAACCATCATTGTGGACGATGTCTGGTGCAGATTATGAACCATCATTGTGGACGATGTCTGGTGCAGATTATGAACCATCATGGTGGACGATGTCTGGTGCAGATTATCTGACCCTGGATGAAGAAAAGTCGTGGTGAAAGAACTGGAGGGGAAGGGAATACAGTTGTGGTTTTTTTGTTGTTGTTGTAGTTTCTGGGTTTCTATGAAATTTTTTGGTTTATTTGTTTGTTTGTTTATTTGCTTTGCTTGGCACTTACTTGACCAAAATTGGGTCAATAGTGCCGTAAAATACCTACTCAACCAATCATTCATTGTTTGTTCGTGTGTTTGTTCTTTGGGGTGGGCAAAGAACAGATGAACAGATAAATTTAGTGGGTGGTTGCCGGTGCTCTGGTGTGGTTTGCTTCTTCTTTCCTATCAAACATCTATCGTCCTTATCTCTCCTCCTTCTTTTTGTGTTTGTTACTCTCTTGTTACATCTCTAATCTTCGGCACTTATATGACCTTATTCTGTTGCAAGTGCCGTAAAACACTTACTAAAACATGGGGCAGCATCCGACCTAGAAAACGTGTGATGAATCATGGTTGCCAAAGTCTGATTTAGATCTGGTTCTTGACGAAGTAAAGTATCGGATTGAGAACTTGAGGGTAAACTAGCCTTTTTCTTTGGTTTCCTTACTTTATTTTGTTTTGCTCTGGTTATTTTTTAAAGAGGGTGGGGGAGGGGGGGGAGGGGGGGGGGAGGGGAGGTGCAGCATCCGAGCAGAGAAATGTGTAGCCGACCCAGGGCATGAGATGTCTGGTGCTTGAGTTGGAAAAGTATATCTATCGGTTAAAAAAGTTGAGGGCAACATAATCTGTTTTGTTCTTTGAATATATTTTTAAACTCCTTCTTTGCATTCCAACATCTATCGTCCATACCTCTCCTCCTTTTTTCATTTCCAACATCTATCGTCCGTACCTCTCCTCCTCCTTTCATTTCCTACATCTATTGTCCATACCTCTCCTCCTTCTTTCATTTCCAACATCTATTGTCCGTACCTCTCCTCCTTCTTTCATTTTCAACATCTATTGTCCGTACCTCTCCTCCTTCTTTCATTTCCAACATCTGTCGTCCGTACCTCTCCTCCTTCTTTCATTTCCTACATCTATCGTCCGTACCTCTCCTCCTTCTTTCATTTCCAACATATGTTGTCCGTACCTCTCCTCCTTCTTTCATTTCCTACATATATCGTCCGTACCTCTCCTCCTTCTTTCATTTCCTACATCTATCGTCCGTACCTCTTCTCCTTCTTTCATTTCCTACATCTATCGTCCGTACCTCTCCTCCTTCTTTCATTTCCTACTTCTATCGTCCGTACCTCTCCTCCTTCGTTTCTGTGTATGTTATACTCTAGTGGAGTGGACCTCTAGTTTCCGGCGTTTTCTTGACCTATCTGTGTTGCAAGTGCTGTAGAACTCCAACTAAAACTAATACAAAGAATACACAATACTATTCTGAACGTTAATGACCCCACACTATTCCGAATCTTTCAAGAACCCACACTATTCCTAACCGTTAATGACCCCACACTATTCCTAACCGTTAATGAGCCCACAATGTTTTGTCTTCAGCCCTGGAACGTGACTCGTGTCAACCTGACCGTCGCCAGACTACAGAACAAGTAAGACATTTCGTTTTTGTTGTTGTTTTTACAAGGTTATTCGCGCTCGCAACTTCATAATATTGTTGCCATTAGATTCCTTGCCCCCAAAACATACCCTTAGACTCCAAAATAAAGTCGATAGCAGCATTTGACCCAGAGATTATCGCAAATGTAGATGTCAAATGCCGGCCATTTCGAAATCCAATATGGCGGACATAAAGAGAGAATTCCCAGTGGCCCAATATGTGAAAATATTTGCGACATGTTAATATACATGTGTGCTCAATTTGGTGCTTGTATCACAAAATGGACAATATGTTTGAATATTTGGGCCAAACCGCCCCACTATAAGGTCATATGAGCGCCAAGGGGTGGATGTCAACAGAGAAGTCTAAACGGGGAATCAGGCTTACTCTGCCCACCTCTCTAGCTTCAACAGCACAAAGTCTGCTTCGACTATCAAGGCACCCCGGAAATAGCGGGTCACAAGAGTGTGACAAACATACAAAAGAAGTAGAGGAAAGATGACGATAGTAAGGATGAGGACAGAAAAAGCAGCAGTTCCCCCTATGTTGTTCCGACACAGAATGAGCATGACATTGATAAATCAGCCCATTTACAATTCTATTGTGCATAAGAACATGTTAATATTCCCCCTTTGGGAATGGCCTAAAGACACTTCAGTCAGTAGCACTGCCCTGGTTGGGGGAAGGGGGGTGCAAGATATCTCTGTTCTAATATATATATATAATATAGTATCTCGTTACTTCATTTACATAACGTTTATCGGTAAATTACACGTCTTTAGTGCGGTCAAAAATTCGTGGCGCAACTTATCCTCAAATATCTCTTTAACGGGGGAATCAATGTCAACCATATTTTGCACAGCAGATTTTATCAATTTGTCTTAACTTAATCATATTTTTTCACAACAATTGAGGCTCGATTATAGAACTTTTCTTCATAAATTTATATGAAATACTATAAATCTCCATCAAGCAGAAAATGCGATTGTTCACAGCGCTTCCCGCTTCTCACACACATTTTGTATACGCATATGGCCTACGTCACAGCTCGCCAATGACACTTTTTAGTGGCAAAACTCCTTACAAAAAGAATGTTTCCTAAATATACGTTCAATAAGCATACTATTGCGATAAGAAAAAAAGACAGACTTGATTTTAAAAGCTATATTGCGAGAGCTGTAAACTTTTTTAATCTGTAGAAACCATCAACAGAGATTTTTTAATTAGTATTTATTATGGAATTTTCTAGAATACAGTGCGCAGGAGTTTTCACCTGTTAAGACAAATCGATATATAAGTCAGTGTGCAAAAGTTGGAGAATCTATGTGCGATAGGTAAGGAGATATTTCACAATACGTTGCGCCATGTATTTCTGACCGCACATAGCTCTGATAAAGTTTCCCATTTTTATTTGCTTTCCCCTTGCTGAGCATAGAACTCTTTTTACATAGCATCGGTTTTCCATATCGCACTCGCTGTGAACACAACAGCACCACTGTAGAACCAACAGGCGGAGCAATCAGCTAGTCTGGAGCAACTCACCAGAAGAAATCAATCATTAGGAATCAATAATAATAATACGCCTGGGCTGGTTTTCGAGGTCCATTTTTTAATTATCCAACAAAAAACCAACAACAAAAACAAACAAAACAAAAAATAAAAAATAAAAATAAAATAAAGAATATAAAAGTCGATATTCTGTGGTTCAAGTGTGAATGCCAGATTATAATTATATTTTTTACTCGTTTATTGAGATTGTGATCGTGGAGGTAAATAAGACGCAGAAGTGAGTGGGAGTGATCATATCCCGTGATACAAAGCTTTGTCTCAGGGACTTGAAGTGAGTGGGAGTGATCATATCCCGTGATACAAAGATTTGTCACAGGGACTTGGAGTGAGTGGGAGTGATCATATCCCGTGATACAAAGATTTGTCACAGTGACTTGGAGTGAGTGGGAGTGATCATATCCCGTGATACAAAGCTTTGTCTCAGGGACTTGAAGTGAGTGGGAGTGATCATATCCCGTGATACAAAGATTTGTTACAGGGACTTGGAGTGAGTGGGAGTGATCATATCCCGTGATACAAAGCTTTGTCTCAGGGACTTGGAGTGAGTGGGAGTGATCATATCCCGTGATACAAAGATTTGTCACAGGGACTTGGAGTGAGTGGGAGTGATCATATCCCGTGATACAAAGATTTGTCACAGGGACTTGGAGTGAGTGGAGAGAAAAGGGGTGTGCAAAGAACAGATAAACTTGATAGGAGAAGCAGACGCAAACAGACAGACATGCACACAGGCAGACAGAGAAACAAACCCATGTGACTGACATATTGACTGATAGATAAACAGACAGACAGACTGAAGATAGATAGATAGATAGATAGATAGATAGATAGATAGATAGATAGATAGATAGATAGATAGACAGACAGAAAGCCAGCCAGCCAGCCAGCCAGTCAGCCAGCCAGCCAGCCAGCCAGCCAGACAGACAGACAGACAGACAGACAGACAGACAGACAGAC
Organism: Aplysia californica; assembly: GCF_000002075.1. Taxonomy (NCBI): domain Eukaryota; kingdom Metazoa; phylum Mollusca; class Gastropoda; order Aplysiida; family Aplysiidae; genus Aplysia; species Aplysia californica. The sequence goes on from NW_004797842.1 coordinate 484,990, forward strand.
AGACAGACAGACAGACAGACAGACAGACAGACAGGCTTTTACAACGTACCCTATCTTTGGAAAGAGGGTGCGGTGGCGGAGCGGTTAGTGCGCTCGTCTCCGAAGCGGAAAGTCCAGGTTCCAGCCTCGGTTCGGACACGGATTTTTTTCGCTCCCTCCTGCCCACCCAGCAGTAATGGGTACCTGACTTCGTTAAGATTAAGATTTAGTAAGAGTTTTACGACACTCGCAACACAATAAGGTCATATAAGTGCCGAAGATTAGAGGTGTTACAAGAGAGTAAAAACACAAAAAAGAAGGAGGAGAGATAAGGACGATAGATGATAGATAGGAAAGAAGAAGCAAACCACACCAGAGCACCCGCCAACCACCCACGTACCTGACTTCGAGTTGGGAAAGTAAAGGCGGTGTGGAAAGGAACTGGCCACCCTACCACAATATGCCGAAGGCCCAGGAAGTTGTCTCACTAACAAGGCAATCCCCAAAGTCCGGATCGGATGCTGGAACAACTTTACTCTTTACTTTGGGCTCTCGTGGCCTAGAGGTTAAGGTGCTGGCCTCTCATTCAAAGGTCCCGGGTTCGAATCCGGGTAGTGACCGATAAATTTTCTTCTCTAAATTTGTCTCCTTTCACTTCCTTTCCTGCTCTCTAGCAATGTTCTGTTGTCTGCTTTCGTCTCCTCTTTCTGCCCCCACTCCCTCATCTCCTTTGCACCCCTCCTCTGGGCTCCTGATTCTTTCTACAGCCTTTCTACTGCTACTCCTTGGCTTTTTTTTACTGCTGTCTTTCAGCCACACCCCTGATCTTCTGGTAGGAAAGATCTACACCTAGCCTTCTCGGACAAGGGTGAAAAATCTCGGAAGGCCCGTGTGCAAGTTGCGCACGTTAAAGATCTCTTGGTGGTCTAAAATCGATAAGAGTAGGCTTCGGCCGCCACTCGGGTAAATTCAAAATTTCCTACCAACTGAAAAGGTTTTATGTGTCCCGCGCGTTCATATGACCTTATGCAGTTGCGAGCGCCGTAAAACACTTACAAAAGTTTTTTAAAATCCTCTTTACTTTATCTTTGTCCAGGTTTCCCTCGGAGATGTCCTCTGGTCTACTGGACGTGATCTCTCCACCGCCAGATTTTTACCCGGACCTCGACAGACTCAAGATCACCCTCAACGACTCCAAGGACAGAGTCAAGTGAGTTTTGTTTTGTTTCTGTAAGATTTTACGGCGCTCGCAACTGCATAAGGTCATATGAGCGCCAAGGTGAGTTTAGTTTTATTAAGGTTTTACGGTGTTCGCAACTGGATATGGTCATATGAGCGCCAAGGGGTGGATGTCAACAGAGAAGTCCACACGGGGAATCAGGCTTACTCTACTCATCTATCTAGCCTCAACAGCACAAAGTCTGTTTCGTGAAGTGAATACTGTTGCATAATGTGGAACATTGGGCTGAAAAGGATGAAACTCAGGCTAGAAAGGCTAGACTAGAAAGGCAGTGGTAGACCTCCAAAAAAAAAAAACTTGCTTGGATGTTGCCTAAAAGGTTTTCCTTGGCAATAATAAATATCTTCATCAAAAGCCATTCACCTAGATCTTGACCAGAAATTGCATCCCCCCC
>NW_004797842.1:486933-490067 GCF_000002075.1 Aplysia californica
ACACACACACACACACACACACACACACACACACATCCCTTCCACACACACACACACACATACACACACACACACACACTACAGCTTACACACACACGCACTCACAAACACAATCTGGTTCATCCCGAATCTGTTTTGTCCTCCACGTTTTCTTCTGCTAAACGATTTTTGCGTCAGTTTGACACCCACTGCATTGATTTCACAGCCACACAAGCATACATGTCGCCTCAACGACCTAGGTGTCTCACCAAAAACACACAAAACGAAACAGAATAGGATATCGAACCAAGATATATCATCGTATTATCATTATCATTATTATCATTACTATTATCATTATTATTATTATCATTATTATTATCTAGCAGTAACAAAAAATGTTGACTTGGGATGAAGCGCTCTATGAAGATTGCTTAATTATTATTGTTGTTATTATCGTTATCATTATTTTTATAAGCATCATCATCATTATTATTGTTATTATTATTGTTATTATTATCTTGCAGTAACACAAAATGTTGACGTGGCGTGGACTTATTCAATAGAGATGAAAAAGGGGGAAAAGAAGAAAGCACGGAAACGGATGGCATAAATATAAAAAAAGCAAGAATTTTTAAAAGACTGAAAGAATGTTGAAGGGTTTAGAAATGTTTTAACGCATTCATATTTTTCCACAACAATTTTCTTTATAAATTTATATAAAATACTATAAATCTCCGTCAGGCGGGAAATGATGTTGTTCACAGCACTTCCCGCTTCTCACACACATTTTGCGTACGCATGTGACCTACACCGCAGCTCCGAAACGATACTTTTTAGTGGCAAAACTTGTTAGCCTGCAAGAAATTGATTTTTATAATCAACCTATTTTTTGCACTTAAATGTCCTCAAAACATGCGTTCAATGAACATAGAGTTGCGTTTAGCACAAAAAAATTACGGGCTAGCTTTAAAAAGCGATATTGCCCGATCTGTAAACGTTTTAAAATCTGCAAAAACCATCGACTGGGATTTTTCATGAGTATTTATGTAGGAAATTTCTAGAAAACGGTGTGCAGGTGTTTTAAAAAATAATAATCTGATAAGACGAATTGATATAAGTCGTCGTGCAAATGTTGGAGAATCTAGGTTCGATAGTTAAGGAGATATTTATTAACCAAACGTTTCGCCACGAATATTTGAACCCAATACAACTTGTTATTTCTCCTGTCCCAGATGGCGTACCAAGCAGAATCTGGACTACGCCTTTCTCATGCTGCAAGCCTACCAGAGAGGGAAATACTACATACAGGTGAGTGCCTTTTTTCCCTGCTTAAAACTTCTTTTTTTCTATTAAATCTATGAAGGGTTAACTTACTTTACTTTGCTTTTCCGATTCAGCGGCCGTCTGGGTGGTTGGCAGGTGCTCTGGTTTGGTTTGCTTCTGCTTTCCTATCAAACATCTATCGTCCTTATCTCCCCTTTTTCTTGTTTATGTTTGTTACTCTCTTGTAACACCTCTAATCTTCTGGCGCTCATATGACCTTATGCAATTGCGAGCGCCGTAAAACCTCTACTAAAACTAAAACTAACCAGCGGCCATCTGGGTTCTAGCCCTTCGGCCTGTCGATATGGCGAAGAATTTAACTAGGTTCTTATCAGCCGTGATGAAGGGTTAAGAAAATATCGGTTAAGTTTGATAAACGACTGTGAATGTTGCACAGTCAGTTATTAAGTGAAGCATCGTGATGAAATCTGGCGCTTGTAATAAAATGAATCGAAGAAATAAGCACTTGCAACACAATAAGGTCATATAAGTGCCGAAGATTAGAGGTGTTACAAGAGAGAAACAAACACAAAAAAGAAGGAGGGGGGGACAAGGACGATAGATGTTTGGTAGGAAAGAAGGAGCAAACCACACCAGAGCACCCGCCAATCACCCACAGTCGTACTTAGAAAACTCTAGCAGGTTGGTGACGGGAAAAGCGCAGAAGATGAAAGGTTTTCGGAGGGCAATCAAGTGGAGAAATGCTCGGCGAACCGTGATCGCTGATGTCTGTTTCAGATCTGGTACTTAGAGACGAAAGAGAAGAAGAACAAGGCAACCTGTAATTTCGTGTAATCAGACGCCAGTGGCAGGTTAGATCAGGGCTTTGTTGTGGCGTGGTGTGCTCTTACTGTTTCTCTTTAGTGGCGGCTGGTATGTATGGGTTGAACGACCTTATCGACTTACTTACTTACTTACTTACTTACTTACTTACATACTTACTTACTTGCTTACTTACTTACTTACTTACTTACTTACTTACTTACTTACTTACTTACTTACTTTCTTGCTTGCTTGCTTGCTTGCTTGCTTGCTTGCTTGCTTGCTTGCTTGCTTACTTACTTACTTACTCCATGGGTGCGGTGACAGAGCAGTTAGTGCGCTCGTCTCTGAAGCGGAAAGTCCGGGTTCGAGCCTCGGTTCGAACGCGAATTTTTTTCACCCCCCTCCAATGATTCGATTAATTACCTTATATTTATAGCTTACTACAATCAAAGATTGTCCCCGGAATTCCGCGCATTGGTTCAGAATGGCGCTGCAGTCTTTGTTTTGAAGCTCTCTTTCGTTTCTTTAGACGAAGAATAGGAATAGCACAGTTTGTTAGTTTCACTTTTATTGTTTTTCACACTAGTAGAGTAACTCTGTTCGCCAAGTCCGCAATTTTTCGAAGAGGGCGCTATCGAATTTTGAGGACACTTTTTTAAATTGGCTCAATGAGAGGAGTGAACTATCTTGTTGTAACACGATCTTTGTTACAGATTACTGCAATTTCCAAAATGGTTTTACGATCCGCGAAGAGAATCCATTGTTTGTGTCTCATTAACAGGGAGGTGAAAATAGGATTTCGTTTACAGAATAAATGTCTCTGATAAGATCGTTTTGACAATCATTGTAACAAAACTAGAGTCAAAATCTGTCACAAATCCAGGGTAAAACTTTGCACATTGTTCACAGTCAGTCTGCCTCTGTCTCATGAGATGATAAGCTGACATTTCCTGCAAACAGAAGGGATATAGTCGTTAGGGTACATCTCAGAATATCACCATTCCCGCACATCCGAGAGAGAGAGAGAGAGAGAGAGAGAGAGAGAGAGAGAGAGAGAGAGAGAG
>NW_004797842.1:492386-493906 GCF_000002075.1 Aplysia californica
CCTTCCCATCCAACCCCCTCCCCCTCCCATCCAACCCCCTCCCCCATGGCTGTTATTACATTAATGGGAGGTGGGTGGGTGGTTTTAACATAGAGTCCTACTTCTCAAGCTTATTATTTTTCAGTGTCATTGTGTTGTCCGTATCTGTTAGGACAAGGCAGTGCAGTCCCCAATATCCGGATCGGATGCGGGAACAAGTTTACTTGTACTTTATCTGTTAGGTATGACATATGTGGCCCTTGAAGCTATAAACCTCTGCATGTCGACGCCTCAGTCATGACATTAGTTCTCTCAAACCTGCAAATAAAACCGTGCCTGCGTGTACTTTGTGCTGAAGATATTGGTTTATCGAGTATCTGTCTTTGTCACGGGGATGCATTCCTCATGTGACCCATGTCGATCGCCCCTGATATGTGGGGTATTGGAGCAGCCTGTCTCCCAAATAATACATTTTAAAAAATCGATATCAACAAGACTAGAGGGCGACCGAGAAAGACCTGGATAGATGGAGTCAGGGAAACACTAACAACTCACGGTATCCCCCTGACCCAAGCTCTCCGGCTGGTGGCAGAGAGACGTCTCTTTTTTCCCGCGATACCCGAAAGGGTATAAGCGGCGGATAAACGTAAAAAGTAAAGTAACGGGTTTTTTACGGGGAGGGGGTGGCTAGAGTATCTGCCAAAGGTAGTAGATAGGTACGTGTTTGGGTTTGTTTTGTTTTTGTAAGGTTCTTACACTTACGGCGCTCGCAAATGCATGAAGTCATATGATCGCCAAGGGGTGGATGTCAACAAAGAAGTCCAAACGGGGAATCAGACTTACTCTGCTCACCTCTCTAGCCTCAACAGTACAAAGTCTACTTCGACAACCGAGGCACCCCAGAAATTGCAGTTCACAGGAGAGTGACAAACATACAACAGAAGTAGAGGAAATGTTGTTGTTTGTTGCTCGGTCGTAACAGAGTGACGTAACCTGATAAGTGTAACGTTGTGATATGTGAACTGTGATAGTTCACGGACGGTTATCTTAAGGTTTGTTTTCCTATTGGACAGACTGTTGTGATCAAACAACGTTATCTGTAGTGTCTGTTCACACTTTGTGTACGGTGTCGGTGGCCTAGTGATTAGGCTACCGCACTCGTAATCGTGAGATTGCATTTAGTTTTTGTAAGTTTTTATAGCGCTCGCAACAGCATAAAGGTCACATGAGCGCCAAGGGATGGATGTCAACAGAGAGGTCCAAAAGGGGAATCAGGCTTACTCTGCTCACCTCTCTAACCTCAACAGCACAAAGTCTGCTTAGTCTATCAAGGCACCCCGGAAATAGCAGTTCACAAGACCGGGAAAAACATACAAAAGAAGTAGAGGAAAAAGCAGCAGTTCCCTCAATGTTGTTCCGGCACAGTATGAGCATGATATTGATAAATCAGCCGATTTACAATTCTACTGTGCATAAGAACATATTAATGTCCCCCCTTTTGAGAATGGCCAAAAGACACTCCAGTCTGTACCACTGTCCTG
>NW_004797842.1:496029-498181 GCF_000002075.1 Aplysia californica
GGATTGGTTTTTTCCTGGGCGGCTGGTATTTGGTTGTTTGAGTGATCTGATCGCTGCTTCGTTGTTTGTATGGTTGTTTTGTTTGTTTGTTTGGTTGTTTTGTTTGTTTTGTTTTGTTTGTTTGTTTGTTTTTTGTTTGTTTGTTTGTTTTGTTTGTATGGTTGTTTTGCCTGTTTGTTTGTTTTTTGTTTTTACTTTTAAAAGTAGTTAACAAGGAGACATCTGAATAGACATAAGGATCTTGAACATCTAGCTCTCACTGGCAAAATTGAAGGCAAACGAGGAAGGGGTAGGCCCATTTCAACCTACTTAGGGAACCTAAACAAATGGGTAACTAGGGAAAGATCAGGGAAACGTAGCTTTTTTTAAAGAGCATTCGAGCAAAGGAATGATTGGAGAACCATGATCGCCGATGTCTGTCGTAGATCTGGCACTGGATGAATGATGAACCAGGAGGACAAAAAGATGGGGATGGCTGGTTTGGTTGGGGGGGGGGGGATAAAAGTGATCGTATTAATCTTTCATGGTGATGCGTCGCTATGTTAGGTGTGAAATAATCGAGAGAAACGTGTTTTTTAATTTAGTGCAACGGAATGAGGAACTGGATGAGGGGAAATACTGAAAGGAAGAGTGGAAGAAAAGAAAAAAAGAAAAAACGAGGGACCAGGTTGTCTGTGTCTACATGGTAGGGAAGAAGAGAGGCAGAAAAAGTGTGTGTGTGTGTGTGTGTGTTTGGGTGTGTTTGTGTGTGTGTGTGTGTGTGTGTGGGGGGGGGGTGGGTGGGTGTGTTTGTTTGTGTGTGTGTGTGTGTTTGTGTGTGTGTGTTTGTGTGTGTGTATGAGTGTGTGTGTGTGTGTGTTTGTGTGTGTGTTCGCTGATCTTTCTCTGTTACCCGTTTGTTTAGGTTCCCTAAGTAGGTTGCTCTGGGCCTACCCCTGCCTCGCCTGCCCTCAATTTTGCCAGTGAGAGCTAGATGTTCAAGACTCTTATGTCTATTCAGGTGTCCCAAAAACTGCATTACAATTAGTCGTTTCCTGATTGTTTTTAAAAGTGAGCGTCCCACGTGGGCTTTATCAAGTACTGCCTCATTTGATACATCGTATTATCGCAATAAAGTAAAGTAAAGTTGTTCCCGCTTCCGATCCGGACATTGGGGATTGCCTTGTTAGTGAGACAACTTCCTGGGTCTTCGGCATATTGTGGTAGGGTGGCCAGTTCCTTTCCACGCCGCCTTTACTTCCCCAACTCGAAGTCAGGTACCCATTTCTGCTGGGTGGGCAGGAGGGGGCGAAAAAAATCTGTGTCCGAATCGAGGCTCGAACCCGGACTTTCCGCTTTGGAGACGAGCACACTCCGCTCCGCCACCGCACCATCTATTATTGCAATACAGGAGTAAATAAGCACAAGGTGGCTATCCCGAAAAAATGTTGTTTTGAGAAAATCGGAGGTAAATGTTTTGCCCCTTGTTCAGTTTCTTTAAAAGACCAGGAGAGTTTTCTCTATAACCAAACAAATATACACACCAATGAACCAAACTTTAAAAGACAAGGAGAGTTTTCTCTATAACCAAACAAATATACACACCAATGAAACTAAATTTCTCCTATAGGTAGGGCCCACTTTTGGTGTAGGTCAAGGTTTCTGGAAACCCCCGAAATCTAGGTTAGCCCGCTTGTCCTTAAAAGCAACCAATTTATAGACGTAAAGAACTGTGTTCTAGACGCATGTATTTCATCTCATCTCCTTTGCTTTACCTCGTGTTAAAACGTCAATGGGGGCTTACTTCTGTTCTAATACTTGCCATTATTGTTATCTCCCTCCCTCAAGGAACTTTCGTTAAATTTAATGATAAAAATCTAGAAATATGAAGCGTTAGTATTGTAAAAGGACATTTCAATTTCTTCTTTCTTTAACGAAACCCTCGAAATCTGGGTTTATTCTTTTTGTTTCCAGGCAAACTTTTCCACTCGTGGGACCTGCCGATGGTGCTGGAGTTTCTGCTGATGTTTCACGCCGCCAAACCTGGGGATTGGTTACTGGACAATTTGTTGAGTACCATGATGTGTGGGAAGGATACCAAACATGTGAGTGTGTGTGTGTGTGTGTGTGTGTGTGTGTGTGTGTGTGTGTGTGAGAGAGAGAGAGAGAGAGT
>NW_004797842.1:500255-501732 GCF_000002075.1 Aplysia californica
CATCATCATCATCATCATCATCATCATCATCATCATCATCATCATCATCATCAGCTAACCCGGTACCGGTACTTATACTGAGGGTAACTTTCCCTTTACAAAAAAATAAGTTCCATTCAGATATCTAGAATCCAATATTGATTCGATAGTGCCGTAAAATACCTAATCAATCAATCAAAAACTTAGAACAATAAACTTACAACCATTTATCACCAGAACATAGCCATAATAAAAGTAAAGTTGTTCCCGCATCCGATCCGGACATCAGGGATTGCCTTGTCAGTGAGACAACTTCCTGGGCCTTTGGCATATTGTGGTAGGGTGGCCAGTTCCTTTCCACGCCGCCTTTACTTCCCCAACTCGAAGTCAGGTACCCATTACTGCTGGGTGGGCAGGAGGGGGCGAAAATAAATCTGTGTCCGAACCGAGGCTGGAACCTGGACTTTCCGCATCAGAGACGAGTGCACTAACCGCTCCGCCACCGCACCCTCATGTAACAATAGTAACAAGGCGAATTGAACTGAAAATAATATGTGAGGCAGCATGGTGGAATCAGGCTCTCGTCAAAATAATCAGTGAAGAAATTGGCATTTTCGGCAGGTTCGTGAATTTTTATCAAATTTTTGTTATTTGGCTCAACACCTTTCATGCCCATTAACGAACTCATTTCTGAGTGGATTTTTCTTTAAAACTTTGATTAAAGGCACACAAAAATGTAAATTTTCAGTTACCACGGACTCTTAAGCTAAGGAAATAACTAATCTTTGGCGGCCATTTTCTCACTAATTTTACCCCTGAACACAGGTGACCCCTACCCCCTTCATTCGCAAATATCTCGACTTGTATTTAAGATAAATGGATATTTTATACATCTAAATAAAAATAAAGACAAGTGAAAAAGCTTTAAGATGATACCAATAACTCTACAAGCCCAAACATTGACGAGAGCCTGACTCCACCACGCTGTCTCACATATGGATTTTTTGGCACCTCGAAAAGCCACTGTATAAGACTATCTAGATGTTCCAAAGTCATTATTCATTTAACCACACTAGGCACGAGGAAAGTGTGCGTGTGTGTGTGTGTGTGTGTGTGTGTGTTTATGTGTGTGTTTGTTTGTGTGTTTATGTGTGCGTGTGTTTGTATGTGTGTGTGTATGTGTGTGTGAGAAAGAGAGAGAGAGAGTGTGTGTGTCTATGTGTGTGCATGTGTGTGTATGTGTGTGTGTATGTGTGACTGTGTGTATGTGTGTATGTATGTGTGTGTGTGTGTGTGTGTGTGTGTGTGTGTGTGTGTGTGCGTGTGTGCGTGTGTGTGTGTTTGTGGTAGGAGAGGGGTGTCTGTTGTGAGATTCGGGAGTCAATAACATATAACGGTCGACGTTAAAACTGAACAATCGTTTCAAGACGACTTGATTTCTCCTTCTCATTTTGAGATGCTAAATCTTGCGCTTTCTCTCTCTCTCCCTCTCTCTCTC
>NW_004797842.1:504830-510338 GCF_000002075.1 Aplysia californica
AGACAGACAGACAGACAGACAGACAGACAGACAGACAGACAGACAGACAGACAGAGAGAGAGAGAGAGTTAGAGAGAGAGAGAAGGGGATGAGTATAGATATCGAATGGTAATCGGTCACATTCTGCAGCAAATGTGGGACGGAAACAGGGTAATATTGTGCTGACGAAAGTGGGACGAAAAATGGGACAAAGGGTAAAGAAACAAAGCCCAATATTTGGAGAAAAAAATGATGGCAGTTTCGTCATAATAATATGGGATATATGATATTGATTGCAAGTGCTCAAGACATATTTTGTGGAGATCCAAAAGTAAAAAAAGTCGATAAAAAAACTACAACAAAACAAAACAATGGCTGCTGGATGTCTTAGACAAAACACACTCTATTAGGTCCTGTTGTTTCTATGTATTTATTCATTTAATTATTCATTTCTTTCTTTTTTTCTGTCTGTCTGACTTTCTTTCTTTCTGTCTTGTTTAGTGAGGAAGGGGAGACAGAGAAGCGGGTAAGTGTGTAGTCTTGTGCTAGAAAATAAAAAACCCAAAATGAAACAAAGAAAAAAATGAACAAGAAAAAAACAAAGAAACATAAATCAACAGAACATGCAGAAAACAAACAAACAAAACCAAACAAACAACCAACCAACCAAACAAACAAACAAATGAAACAAATCAACAGAACACACGAAAAAACTCCACCGACAACAAATAATGAACAACAAACAAACAACAGAATACACAGACTACAAACATATTGTCGGATTTCACTTCCCAATAATTATTGTACAAGTCTTATACAAGGTACCCGTTGGGGGATCGGGTCGGGTCCGTCTGGGTCGGTTTGTTAGCCATATTGAGGGCGCAAAGCGGCTATCGTGGTACAATCCGATCGCGCCCGACTCGTTGCCTCAAAAAACGAACGCGTTTTGTTTTCAGGCGACGAGTCGTGCAATCATTCCGACCCGACCCGACCCCATCCGCAATGAGCACCCGGTATTGTGTAAACAAAGGCGTTTAAACCTATTCACTTTCCAGTTTACTTCACAATAATTCTTTTAAAAGTCGTATACCCCGGGGCTGTGCTACTGGCTGAAGTGTCTTTAAGCCATTCCCAAAGAGGGGATATTAACGTGTTCTTATGCACAGTAGAATTTCAAATGGGCTGATTCATCAATGCCAAGGGGAACGGGGAACTGTTGCTTTTTCTTTCCTCATCCTTACTATCGTCATTTTCCTCTGCTTCTTTTGTATGTTTGTCTCTCTCGTGTGAACTGCTATTTCTGGGGTGCCTTGATAGTCGAAGGAGCCTTTATGCTGTTGAGGCTAGAGAGGTGAGCAGAGTAAGCCTGATTCCCTGTTTGGACTTTTCTGTTGACATCCACCCCTTGGCGCTCATATGACCTTATGCAGTTGCGAGCGTCGTAAAAACTCTACAAAAAATACATCTAAAACATTCTTAGCGTAAACGAGGGCGTTCAACCAATGCACGTTTTACGTCACAATAGTTTTGGAAAAAGTCGTAGTGTTAATGGGGGCGTTGGATATATTCACTTTCCAGCTTACTTCACAATAGTTACTTTCTTTACTTGTGAGGTGTGCTGACAAAATGAGTTACTTCTCGGATTTTAGCCTTATGGAAGTTGATACATCAACTTTATAGGTGGAATTTGTACAATTTGTAAGTCCGTAATAATAAAAGACACGCTAGACTCGAACAAAATAGGATCAACTGAAATTGTATAAATTTGACTCTAGTGTTGATTTTCGGCCAATATCTCAATTCTTTGAGTGCAAGAAATAACTCATTTTGTCAGCACGCCTTACATTTTATCCGTCCTCTTGTACCTCTAGGGCTTACTTTACTTTACTTTCTCCGTCCTCTTGTACCTCTAGGGCGTCCAGGGGAGAAAGAGCTTCCTGTCTCTAGCAAGTTTGATGTCCTGGCTGGGTGGGATATTGTATGTTCTCAGGTTATCCTTGTTACCTGGATCCAGATCTTTCTTGGTCTTCCTCTTGCCTTGTACCCTGATACTTTCCTGTAGTAGGCTTTACTGGCAAGCTGGTGAGTTGCCATACGCGTGAGATGTCCAAACCACCTGATTGTTTGCCTTCGGATGTAGTGGAGGACAGGTATTGTTCCCATCATTTCTCTGATCTTGTTGTTTCTGACCATGTCCCGCCTGGTTTTGTTGACGGCTCCCCTTAGACATCTCATCTCGCAGGTGGTTATACTTCACAACAATTCTGGTAAAAGTCTTCGTGTAAATGAGTGCGTTTTAACCTATCTACGCCCCAATTTACTTCACAATAATATACTTGTAAAAATCTTAGTATAAATGAGGATGTTGAACTCACCCACGTCCCAGCTTACTTCACAAACTGTTTGTTTTTCTCCCCCAGGACAAAAACTTCGGGGTCAAGGTCAACAAACAGGTGCCGACCCACCAGAACCCGGCGGCCTCCGGGCTGAGCACCACCATGACCATCTACCGCGGCTACGCGCTCACGCCCGCCTACAACGGGACTTCCTTTTTCTGGGCGACCACGCCCAAAGTGGGGGACACCATCGATATCGTCTACAGTCCCCCGATATCCATATCCAGGTAAGTGGCACCAATAGTAATATAAACCATCGATATCGTCTATAGTCATCCGATATCCATATCCAGGTAAGTCAAAGATCGTACATAATGTAAGTGGCACCAACATAGTTATACCCCCGATATCTATATCTAGGTAAGTCAAAGATTATATATAATCTACAAACTTTGGGTAAGTGACACTAACATAGTTATATAAACCATTGATATTGTCTACATCCCTCCGATATCTATATCTATGTGAGTCAAAGATCGTACACAATGTAAGTGGAACCAACATAGTTACATAAACCATTGGTATCGTCTATAGTCCCCGTGGTTTTATGCACCCCGCATAATTTAGCAAAATTTGATCATTGTTTTCATAATTTCTGATTATTTTCCTTTACCATTCTTTGGTAAAACTAACAGAATCGCATAATTTCAAAATTTTGGGCTCAGTTTGCATAATTTCAGAATTTTTCTTACATACAATGACGGGGACAAATAGTCCTTCAATATCCATATCTTAGTAAGTCAAAGATCGTACATAATGTAAGTGGCACAAACATAGTTATATAAACCATTGATATCAGCTAGAGTCCCCCGATATGCATATCTAGGGAAGTGATACGAGCACGGATAAATGAGATATTTTGTACTTTTAATCAAAGTTTTTCAGAAAAAAATCACGTGGGAATGTGTTTTTAGGTGGATGTAAAAGTAGTTAAGCCAAAAAATTTGAATTAGTTAAAAATTCCCAACTATCGGAAAATAGTGATAATCATAATATAGTGATTAAAACGAACTCCCAGAAATCTCAGAGCCTATTAACACCATATTATGAATCTTTGTCGTCGATCAAAACCAATGTGTGTCTGTTTTGAAATCGCTAATCGCTGTCTGACACCAAAGCGTTGTTGTTTGATTAATGTACAGTATTCGCCTCAGAGAGATAATAAATATTATTATTTGCCTCAGAAATAAAATTATTATTCGTCTGAGAAAGATAATGGATTCGCCCTAGAGCAATGACCTATGAGTATAGGAGTTCACCGCTGGATCACATTGAATTTACGTTAATTGTAATAATATTCTCCGGGGTGGGTTTTGGGGGGGGGGGGGTTGGGTCACGACGCCAGAGGGCAAAGGAGAACATTAAACTCACAAACATAGCACATCAGAGCATGAATTAGTTTATGATTAATTTCCTCGACCGAGAGGTCAATCTTGACAAGGTTTTGTATGTATGTAGATAAATGTGAGATGTGTTTTCATAAGCGACTATTGTAATATAATCAGGGTTATGAAAATGGGGAAAAAACGTTTTTGCGCAGTCTCGGCTAGGTTTTTGGATAAACGTGTCGTATTGAGAGATGGGATTTGGGGTGTGGTTTTTATTCTAATGAGTGGCAGGTGTTTAATCTATTTATGTGTGTGTGTGTGTGTGTGTGTGTGTGTGTGTGTGTGTGTGTGTGTGTGTGTGTGTGTATGTGTTTCTTTTTTCTCTCCCTCTACCTTAGCCCCTCTCTGTCTCTCTTGCTCCTCCTTCCCCTCTCTCTCTATATCAAGCTTTAACATGACGAAATCTATACATTTCAAGCTTTAACATCACGAAACCTATACATTTCAAGCCTTAACATCCCGAAATCTATACACTTCAAGCCTTAACATCACGAAATCTGTACTTTTCAAGCGTAGACATGACCAATCGTGAAGATGAAGTCTCAATAAAAACCCTTCTCTAATAACAGCAGATCTTCGATGCTGTCAGGGAACTGTAAGATCAAAAGAAATAACAAACAGTAGCACCCACAATTACTGACACAATGAATACAATAGTGTTATTTCAGGAACCGAGCCTAGCAGTATCGCAATAAAGCTCCAAAGACTAATACGTCCTGTTGTTTTGCTCAGCTCTCGGGGAAAAGGTATACCACTCCGTGATCGTGTCCGGGCATTTGATGCTGGTGGGCTTTATCTGTTTGGATTCATTAATGATTAATGTGGAAACTTCCCCTGAGAGCTTCAATCAGTTGTCGATGTCAGCCGTGTTTGGCTGAGCGATACCTCAGTTTACATAAGTGTGGAGTCAAAGAACGTGACAGAGGAGTATAGGGTTTGAGTCTGAGGGGTTTTTTGGTGTTTTTTGGGGTAAGTGTTTTACGGCGCTCGCAACTGCACAAGGTTATATGAGCGCGCGGGACACATTAAACTTTTTCAGTTGGTAGGAAATTTTAGATTTTGCCTGGGTGGCGGCCGAAGCCTACTCTTATCGATTTTAGACCACCAAGGGATCTTTAACGTGCGCAACTTGCACAGGAGCCCTCCGAGATTTTTGGCCCTTGTCCGAGAGGGCGAGGTGTAGATATTTCCTACCAGAAGATCAGGAGTGTGGCTGAAAGACAGCAGTAAGAAGGAGCCAAGGAGTAGCAGTAGAAAGGCTGCAGAAAGAGCCAGGAGCCCAGAGGAGGGGCCAAAGGATCCGAGGTGAAGGGGGTGGGGGCAGAAAGTGGGGACAAAAATAGACGACAGAACATTGCTAGAGAGCCGGAAAGGAAGAGAAAGGAGACAGTTTTAGAGAAGAAAATTTTTCGGTCGCTACCCGGATTCAAACCCGGGACCTTTGAATGAGAGGCCAACACCTTAACCACTAGGCCACGAGAGCCCCCTGAGTCTGAGGGAAGAAAAGCTCTTGGACACGATGTTCCTCTTGGACACGATGCTCCTCAGTAAAGTGCTGGGAAAACACAAGACAAACAGACAGAAACTATACAGAAAAAAAAACACCAAAAAAAACTTTACCCCCCAAAAAACCAACAGCACACATACACACACCCGCACACACACACGCTCACACACACACACACACACGCACGCACAAACACACACACACACACACACACACACGCACACACACACACAAACAC
>NW_004797842.1:510501-517249 GCF_000002075.1 Aplysia californica
ATTATTTTTAGCAAGATCTATTTGAAAAAATTTGCTTCTACGAAATTAGTACTTCATTAATTGTGAGATTTGTTCTTCATTAGTTATACAGTGAAATACGTTCAAAGAAAATTGTCGTTTCTACTTAACGTGTAGTACCATTTTAGTCTTGGTTACAACAATAAAACAAAATTCAGTATCACATCGTTTTACAATTATTTTCAGAAACTAAAAAGAGAGATTAGAATTTTTACGGACGCGGAGATCACAATATGAGAGCAAACAGACCACACTGTTGTTTAATATTATTATCTACAGATGCCATCGATTTTTGACCGCGCGTTAATTAATCGTGAATAATTCTTCTGGGGAACGGGTTCAGGCTGAGTAGGGAATGCATTATTGCCCTGATCTTATTATCTCGATCCCTCTTCTTGCCCTGAAGCTTGCATAACTACAGTAGAACCTTATCTTTTGTTGCAAGTTTCGAAGCGACACGGATTATTTTTTCTCTCTGTGTGTGTGTGTGTGTGTGTGTGTGTGTGTGTGTGTGTGTGTGTGTGTGTGTGTGTGTGTGTGTGTGTGTCGCGAGTCAATGGCCTGAGAAGCGTTTCGTAAATAAATAATGGATACGTAATACTGTCTGTGACGATGACGATAAAGAATCGAGTATGAGCCTACTGCAGTTGACGCCCTCCTTCTCCCCCTCCCACACACACACACAAAAGCGGTGTCTATGAGACGATACACAATGTGACACCGTACTGAATGCTGGCGCTCGACAGAATGATGAAATTGAAGAAACCGACAATTTTTCTGCCTATTGCACAGTTTTATGGAATTTTTTTTTCTTTTTTTTTCTTGGGAAAGGGGAGGGGGGGGGGAGGCTTGACACCTATTATGCCCATTTAAAAGACCAACACATTTCTGTGTGGATTTTGCTGACGATCTATTGGACAGTTTTATGGAATTTGTTTATTTTCTTCTTTTTTTAAAATACCTATTATACCCATTTTAGTGGACGTTTCTGAAAATCGTTGATCAAAGTCATACCAAAAAAAAACTACCAAAAAACCCCAAAACCACCACCACCAACAACAACAACGTCAACAAAGAAACAAAAAAACCCAACAACAACAACAGCAACAACAACAACAAAGAAACAACAACAACAGCAACAACAACAACAACAACAGCAGCAGCAGCAGCAACAACAACAACAACAAAGAAACAACCAAATTTGTAATTTCCAAGGACACTAAGACTCATGCTTTGGAAGTCATCAACCACACTTTGGTGGTAATTTCCTCCCTAATTTTACCTTTTCAACCACGAGACCCCCATCTCCTTACATCGCAAATCTCTCGACTTCGACAAAATAAAATGGATAGTTTTGGGGGTTTTTCATCTAAAGCAAGACAAACGATCAAGCTTTAAGGTAACGCTAATTATTCCATATTAAAAGCAAAGTTGTTCCTGCATCCGATCCGGACATTGGGGATTGCCTTGTTAGTGAGACAACTTCCTTCAGCATATTGTGGTAGGGTGGCCAGTTCCTTTCCACGCCGCCTTTACTTCCCCAACTCGAAGTCAGGTACCCATTACTGCTGGGTGGGCAGTTCCTTTCCACGCCGCCTTTACTTCCCCAACCTGAAGTCAGGTACCCATTACTGCTGGGTGGGCAGTTCCTTTCCACGCCGCCTTTACTTCCCCAACCTGAAGTCAGGTACCCATTACTGCTGGGTGGGCAGGAGGGGGCAAAAAAAATCCGTGTCCGAACCGAGACTCGAACTTTCCGCTTTGGAGACGAGCGCAAGCTTTGAAGTAATGCTAATAATTCCATACTATGCCCCAAAAACTGACGAGTGCCTGATTCCACCTTGATGTGATACTGATACTATCGAGGTTTGAATTGATTTTCTCTCTTATTGATTTCTATAGGGTGAGTTGTACGCTCTTTTAAAAAATATGATGGAACTTGGGGGTTGAAGAGAGAGGGGATTTCTCACCAAAGCCTATTTGTAACTGCTCTCTCTCTCTCTCTCTCTCTCTCTCTCTCTCTCTCTCTCTCTCTCTCTCTCTCTCTCTCTCTCTCTCTCTCTCCCTCTCCCTCTCTCTCTCTCTCCCTCTCCCTCTCTCTCTCTCTCTCTCTCACTCACACCCCCACACACTCATTCACATGTACACACACACACACACACACACACACACACACACACACACGCACACACACCCACACACAAACACACGCATGAAAGTACACTCACGAACACATTCACCAACACACACAAACACACACACACACACGTGACGTTTTTGGACCCTTGTTCGTTTTCTTTAAAATACAAGGAGAGTTTTCTCTATAACCAAACAAATATACACACCAAAGAAACCAAACTCCACCTATAGTATGAAGGGCAAATCCCACTTTTGGTGTTGATCAAGATTTCTGGAAAGCCACGAAATCTGGGTTAGCCAGTTTGTCCTCAAAAGCGACCATATGACCTTATTGTGTTGCAAGTGCCGTAAAACTCTCCCCTAAACACTGCCAACATTGACCAGTCATGTCCACTCTCTCTACAGTGGCATCTGGAGCCTAGTGGTTAGGCTACAGAAGCCGTAATCGTGAGATTGCAGGTTTGGGGGTTCGAGCCTCAGTTCGGTCCGGCGTTGTGTCCTTGGAAAAGACACTTTACCCGAATGTCCCACTTGGCTCGGTCCTTTCGAAAACAGACGTTAAACTCGGAGGCCCCAACTCTTAAATAACCTAATAGTGTTGATAGGGGCGTTAAACCCATACCATTTCACATGTTCCACTGTCTGTACCGCCTAGGTTCCGTCTGGTGTCCGGCTCCCACGACCACCCCAGCGACATCTTCCCCGCGTCCACGGTGGTGGAGGTCCTCACAGAGCAGGCAGCCTTCTCGACAATACAGGTAAGTCTGGACAGATTAGCAACAATACAGGTAAATCTGGATGTGTACATATGTGTATGAGCTTGTAAATCTGGACAGAATATCGAAAATACAGGAAAATCTGGATGTGTACATCTGTGTCGGAGCTTGTACATCTGGACAGAATATCGACAATACAGGTAAATATCTGGACAGAATATCAACAATAAGTGGGTGGTTGGCGGGTGCTCTGGTGTGGTTTGCACCTTCTTTCCTATCAAACATCTATCGTCCTGATCGCTTCTCCTTCTTTTTTGTATTTGTTACTCCCCTGTAACACCTCTAATCTTCGGCTCTTATGTGACCTTATTGTGTTGCAAATGCCGTAAAACTCTTACGAAAACTAAAACTAGCAACAATACAGGTAAATATCTAGATAGAATATCAACAATACAGGTAGATCTAGATGTGTACATGTGTGTATGATCATGTATGTATGTGTATATAAGTACATGAATACATGGATATGTATGTACATGTATATATTAAATATGGATATTATGTACGTGTATATATGTATGTTTATATGTATACATATATGTATGTCCCTGGCCACATCCTCCAATTTCGGCACATCCAGGCCCTGGGTGAATGCTTCATCTCTCATTGTGCCTCTATAGGTTCCAATTGGTCTTCCCCGTTTTCTTTTTCCCAGTTGTCTTCCAATACCATGTCTGATAGGACAATCTTGTCTTTGGTATTCTAAGAACATGTCCCAGATATCTCCATCTTCTCCTTTTTATGGTCGTGTTGATATCTTCAATTCCAGCTCTTTACAACACTTCATTATTTGTAATGAATTTATTCCATTTTATTAGTAAAATTTTTCGCATACATTCTGTTTGGAAGCTTTTTAATCTATCCTGCTATTATTATTATTATTATTACTACTATTATTATTATTGTTATTATTATTATTATTACTATTATTATTATTATTATTGTTATTATTATTATTATTATTATTAATATTATTATTATTATTATTATTATTATTATTATTATTATTATTATCGTTGTTGTTATTCTTAATATTATTATTATAATTATTATTATAACTATTATTATTATTATTATTATTATTATTATTATTATTATTATTATTATTACATTAATGTTCTCTCCCTCCCAGTCCACCAACTCCACGTTTGCTCACGTGACCAAATTCAACCCAGTGGGCGTGGCGGAAGCCAACTCCACTTCCGCTCTGGGCAAGATCCACACTTTCCGGATACGCGTCACGGAGGTCATACAAACGTGGGTCATTCTCAAACAAATCGGTGAGTGGTCTTTTGTTTTAGCAAGGTTTTATGGCGCTCGCAACTGCATAAGGTCATATGAGCGCCAAGGGGTGGGTGTCAGCAGAGAAGTCCTTACAGGGAATCAGACTTACTCTGCTCACCTCTCTAGCCTCAACAGCACAAAGTCTGCTTCGACTATCAAGGCACCCAGGAAATAGCGGAACAAACAAAAGAAGTAGAGGAAAATGATGATAGTAGGGATTAGGAAAGAAAAAGCAGCAGTTCCCTGTTGTAGATCAGGCACAGTTATGAGCGTGGCATTGTTGGATCAGCCCATTTACAATTCTACTGTGCATTAGAACGAGAATCGTCATTCTCAAATAAATCGGTGAGTGTCATACAGACGTGTGGGTGGTTGGCGGGTGTTCTGGTGTTGCTTGCTTCTTCTTTCCTATCACACATCTATTGTTTTTATCTCCCCTCCTTCTTTTTTGTGTTTGTTACTCTCTTGTAACACCTCTGAACTTCGGCACTTATATGACCTTATTGTGTTGCGAGTGCCGTAAAAGTCTTACTAAAACTAACTTTTCATACAAACATGGTTCATACTCTGACAAATCGTTCATACAAACATGGTTCATACTCTGACAAATCGTTCATACAGACATGGTTCATACTCTGACAAATCGTTCATACAGACATGGTTCATACTCTGACAAATCGTTCATACAGACATGGGTCATACTCTGACAAATCGTTCATACAGACATGGTTCATACTCTGACAAATCGTTCATACAGACATGGTTCATACTCTGACAAATCGTTCATACAGACATGGTTCATACTCTGACAAATCGTTCATACAGACATGGTTCATACTCTGACAAATCGTTCATACAGACATGGTTCATACTCTGACAAATCGTTCATACAGACATGATTCATACTCTGACAAATCGTTCATACAGACATGGTTCATACTCTGACAAATCGTTCATACAGACATGATTCATACTCTGACAAATCGTTCATACAGACATGATTCATACTCTGACAAATCGTTCATACAGACATGGTTCATACTCTGACAAATCGTTCATACAGACATGATTCATACTCTGACAAATCGTTCATACAGACATGATTCATACTCTGACAAATCGGTGAGTGTCCCAGATCGTCTGGGTTTTTTGTTTGGTTTTGTTTTGTTTGTTTGTTGTTGTTGTTGTTGTTGTTTGTTTGTTTTTTGTTTGTTTTTGTTTTCGTTTTTTTTTTGGGGGGGTGGGAGGGGGTTGATGTTTTTCGGCTCCCGGAACTGCACAAGGTCATATAATTCCCTACCTACTGAAAAAGTTAATGTGTCCCGTGCGCTCGAGACCTTATGCTGTTGTGAGCGCCGTAAAACACCAAAACAAACAAAAAATAAAATAAAATTGTCAGAATAAGCAAAGATGTGTGTTGTTCTTTCGAGTAGGTATCTGTATATAACTCTAAAGGTCTTGTAAGTAAATTCCTGCATGTGGTTGAATGATGCATCTGATGTGATTTGTACATTTTGTCAGCTTTACTTCTCTTTCCGTAATGAATTTTAATGAGATTAATGTATAATTAAAATTTTTATGTATGCCTGCAATGTTTTTTACGGTCCTGTACAGCCAGGAAAAATATCTCTCTAGGATAATAAAGTATAATCTTACCTTATCTTATCTTATACTTGCTGGGCCCCCTTTCGGTGAAAGAAATGATCGGTGCATTGACATCAACTAAAAGTCATTGACCTACTATATTTACACTCTACTGGAATGGAGCAATAAATCTTGAGAGATGCAAAAAATTAGACGGTCTTGATCTAGATATATTCTCTCAAAACAAAATGCGCCTCACAAAATATCACTTCCGGCACTTCTGCTGTGAAGGACAGCTACGCAGATTTGTTTCGTTTCTCAGTGGAATAATCACAAAGGTCAAAGAAGGACGTGAACTTTTGTCAAATATATTTTTCTAAATTCAGGAAATGAATAAATCAAAAATCGGGCTCCGTCTTGGGGACCTATTAGATCTATCTTTTTGCAGGTACATCCCAAACTTTCAACTCTGTAGCTGTTTTAGCTTTATGGGGAAAATGCCACATGTGTTACCAAGTTGCCAAATCTATTCTCTATTTGTGGTGGCCGAATTTTGCTATTCAAAAGGCTTTTTAATGGCAGCATCGATCGACATGCGGTTTTCGCCAAAAAATTCTTTTAAATATTCTCCAGATCATGACGCCCTTGGTTTTTTCAGTTTTGAGACAGTTTTGCTGCAAAAGCTAAATTTCTTTATTTCGCCGATCGCTTTTGTAGGCCAACGCTTCTGTCTCTTTAATTTGAGAAAATCCGGAAGTGATATTTCGCGAGGCGGATTTTGTTTTGAGAGTATAGAACAAGACCTTCTAATTGTTTAGCATCGCTCAAGATTTATTTCCCCATTCCAGTAGCATAGAGTGTAATAGTAGGCCTATGACTTTTAGTTGATATTAAAGCACCGATCATTCATTTCATCGAAACGGGACCCAGCTTGTATATATATATAT
>NW_004797842.1:517472-518615 GCF_000002075.1 Aplysia californica
TATATTTATTTATTTATTATCCTATTCTCTTTTTTCCTCCCCAGAACTGTATTCATGACCCAGGCAGGTGAGATAGTGGAGCGGCATTGAGTTCAAAGACGGTGCCTCTGTGGCCAACGACGACAGCAAAAGCAACAACAACTACAACTACAACAACAGTTACTACAACAACTACAGCAACTGTGGCCAACGACACCCACTACAACAATTGTGACTACTACAACAATTGTGACAACTACAACAACAACAACAACAACAACAACAACAACAACAACTACAACTACTATGACCCACTACAACAACAACAACAACAACAACAACAACAACAACAACAACAACAACTACAACAACAACAACAACAACAACAACAACAACGTTTCACCATTTGCTCAATCTGACCAAAGTGTGCCATCAAACACTGTAGCCAGTCCACAGCCAGCTCAAGCATGTTAAGTTTGGCATAGTTTTTCTTTGTGTTTTTGTTTTTGTTTGTATAATAATATAGTCGTTTTTACTCCCCCATCGACACAGTTTTGATCATTTAGGAGGCGGGCTTCCTGCACTGCCTGCCACGCCAGCCTGGGCTGAGAGAGGAGGGAAGGGGGGGGGGGGTACATCCTAGCAGACGGACAGAGATAGTCGACTATTAGAAAGCACCAACATTTGGCTACCATTTTGTCGCTGTTTCTACCTCTGATACCAGACAACCCAAACTCCCCCAATCGCAAATATCTCGATTTCTATTCAACATAGATGGGTATTTTAACCAGTAAAGGGAAGGCAAATGAACAGGCTTTATGATTAAACTAATAACGATCTCCAGACGATCGCCTGATACAACCGTGTTGCGACACTTACTATTGATGTTGTCTTGCCATTACAAATGACTGTTGCGCCAAATATCCTACTGTGTATGTTCACCTGGGCAGACATTATAATGGTGCTTCGGTGATCTGCCCCTGATATTATGGTTTGGGTAGGCCTAATGGTGTGGGTTGAACGCTTGTCATTTTGGTTGTAGCGTGGGGTTCACGCGCATGATTTCAGTCCTGGTGTCTTTAACGTTCATGATTTCAGTCCTGGTGTCTTTAACGTTCATGATTTCAGTCCTGGTGTCTTTAACGTTCATGATTTCAGTCCTGG
>NW_004797842.1:519163-520574 GCF_000002075.1 Aplysia californica
CAGTACTGGTGTCTTTAACGCTCATGATTTCAGTACTGGTGTCTTTAGCGCTCATGATTTCAGTACTAGTGTCTTTAACGCTCATGATTTCAGTACTGGTGTCTTTAACGCTCATGATTTCAGTACTGGTGTCTTTAACGCTCATGATTTCAGTACTGGTGTCTTTAACGTTCATGATTTCAGTACTGGTGCCTTTAACTACGTTCATGATTTCAGTTTTGGTGTCTTTAACGTTCATGATTTCAGTTCTTGTGTCTTTATCGTTCATGATTTCAGTATTGGTGTCTTTAACGTTCATTATTTCAGTCTTTAACGTTCATGGTTTCAATAAATTGTGTAGTTAAATGCTCAGTATTACAGTAATAGTGAGAGTTTAACGTCGTTTAACACTCACAATTTCAAGTAAAGTGTGGGTTGAAAGCTTATTTCAACACTGCAACTGTAAGAAATGGTCTGGTATGGTTTATATATCGCCCCCGTTAACACTATTAGGTTATTTGAGAAGCAGGACCTCCGAGTTTAACGTCCATTTCCGAAAAGACCGAGCCAAGCGGGAAGTTCGCGTAAAGTGCCTTTCCCAAGGACATAACGTCGGCCCGAGCTGAGGCTCGAACCCAGGAACCCGTTACTGTAAGTACAACTGTAAGTCCTTCTTGAAAGCAACGAGGCCACCAAAATGTAACGTCCGTCTCCGATATAGGGTCAAGTCAAGTAGGGTGGAGAGCCTGGAAAACTGCCCAGTTCTCACAAGGTGGACAACGCCTCCATTGAGGATGACGACGACGTGTCTTCTGGTACCTTGCACAGAACGTATCCGGAGACGTTTCAGACAGAGATAGACCAATCAAAATGATTTGTACCCCTGGACCAAGGAAGAAAAATCTGGGGGGTTACAGGGGGTTTGGGTGGGGGATGCCCCCTGTTTTAACACATAATTTAATGTTTTGCAGCTAGGTTTGAAATTTTCTTTTAAAATAATTGATTTGCGACAGTTTTAGTGGCTATATGTGTGATCTGCAGCAAACAATACGCAGTTTGACCCCCCCCCCCCCCCTCAAAGCAATGCATCTGTGTGCGGGAGTGCGTCTCCGAATAGTTCCTGTGTGATTGCCGGAGACATCTCCGAATATGTTCTGCCAGCTCCTTAACCTAGCATAATGCTGTACCAACCACACCAACAACGGGGCTGTGGGGTTTTGAGAACTTGTCATTCACTTTGCTGATGATTTTAAAAAACTCTTCATGCACTGATATTTATCATAACATAACTATGTATTGTGCAGGCTACTGCAGGTTTAGCTATACATTATTCTATATACATGCATACTTATACATATATATATATATATATGTGTGAGTGTGTGTGTGTGTGTATGTATCATAATATGTGTGTGTGTGTCTGTCACACACA
>NW_004797842.1:522368-523859 GCF_000002075.1 Aplysia californica
CCTCCCCCCCACCACCAATCCACTCCGGCCCCCTTTGCGAAATGAATTATTTGTGTAGCTCTTTGGTCCATGAAAAGAAACTAATCGATCTATTAATGACGCCTGGTCATCATTCATCCAGTGCCAGATCTGCGACAGACATCGGCGATCATGGTTCTCCGTTTATTCCTTTGCTCGGCTTCTCTTCAAAAAGTTACGTTTCCCTGATCTTTCTCCGTTACCTATTTGTTTAGGTAGACTGGTAGACTTATTGAATGTACTACCTTCATTTCGATAAGGACAAGAGAATCAGGCCTAACTTCCCGTTAACCTCCCCCCCCCACCCCCATCCCCCACCCCCAGGTTAATGCTACTGACTGAAGTGTCTTTAGGCCATTCGCAAAGGGGGGATAGTTACATGTTCCTATGCACAGTAGAATTATAAAAGGTGTGATTTATCAATGTCATGCTCTTACTGTGCTGGAACAACATTGGGGGAACTGCTGCTTTTTCTTTCCTCTTCCTTACTACCGTCATTTTTACCTCTACTTTTTTTGTATGTTTGTCACTCTCTTGTGAACTGCTATTTCCGGGATGCCTTGATAGTCGAAGCAGACTTTGTGCTGTTGAGGTTAGAGAGGTGAGCAGAGTAAGCCTGATTCCCTGTTTGGACTTCCCTGTTGACATTCACCCTTTGGCGCTCATATGACCTTATGCAGTTGTGAGCGCTGTAAAAACCTTTATTACTAAAACTAAAGCTAAACTAACTTCCCGTACCCTGCATCTCCCTGACTCTCACAAGTGCCCACATTCCACAGTCCCACATCGTCACCCCAGTCCCGAGACCTTGCTCCTGGTTGGGGGGGGGGGGGGGAGCTACACTTGTGTCAACAAAACGGGAGCTAAGAATAAATTATTTGTCTTTTCTCCTTCACCAGTTAAACCTCCACCACGACGGTTCAAAGTGCGTCCAAATCACGACATCGTGCCGAGCAACAAACGGCTTGTGGGAGATCTGAAGCTCTCAGAGTCACGATTTAGATTTACGGCAACGATTTAGATTTACAGGCATTTCTTTCCTCTCTGTTTTATTTGCATTTTGGGTTGTTGTTGTTGTTGTTTTCTGTTGATTTTCTCGACGCTGGTGGTTTTATCTTTTTCAGATTGGAGTTAGGCTATGTTAGTGTTCGTTCTGGTGACAGGTCTTCTCACTCTGTCTTTCTCTTTCTCTTTTTCTTTCTGTCCGTCTTTTTCTGCTCCTCTTCAATTTCTCCCAGTAGGCTTATCTGTCCCCGTATCTCTCTCTCTCTCTCTCTCTCTCTCTCTCTCTCTCTTTGTATCTCTCTCTTTTTCTCTCTCTCTCCTTTTCTCTCTTTCTCTTTTTCTCTCTTTCTCTCTCTTTCTCTCTCTCTTATGTTCTATATAAATATGTCTGTCTGTCTGTCTGTATGTTTTCCCTGTAACAAATAACGACCAAACAATCAAAGAAAAGCGCTCCCATGTCCTTCACCC
>NW_004797842.1:525252-525593 GCF_000002075.1 Aplysia californica
TACATGTGCGTGCGTGTGTGTGTGTGTGTGTGTGTGCGTGCGTGTGTGTGTGTGTGTGTGTGTGTTTGTATGTATGTGTGTTCGTGTATGTGTGTGTATTGACGAGTACCTGTGTGTGTAATATGTATTGAGGTATTAACCACACGGCAGCAAATGTCTCTGTGTGGAGATGAAGCAACTCTTGTTTGACCGTGCCTATCTACTCTCTGATATCTGATATCTGATATCTGATATCTGATATCTTATTTCTGATATCTGATATCTGAGATCTTATTTCTGATATCTTATTTCTGATATCTTATATCTTCTATCTTCTATCTTCTATCTTCTATCTTCTATCT
>NW_004797843.1:0-2106 GCF_000002075.1 Aplysia californica
TACTAAATCGGAAATAACCAAATGGTTTTCAGGCCACACCTCAGAGAACACACACACACACACACACACACACACACACACACACACACACACACACACACACACACACACAAAGAAAAAATAATAATAAAGCAAAAATTGCTCCGCAAAAGCCAGGTTTTAAAAAATGAGTCCAGTCCTAAAGCACAGAAACACCTCACGCTCAATATAACAAAAACTCTCCAAAAACAACAATGTTCGGAAGACCCCGTTGGGGATTAGAACCAGGGGCACCCACTACGTAGTCCAGCAAGATACCAACTGAGCTAACTGTGCGCCTGGGCACACTATGGTGGGCGGTTTGATGGGGAGTGAGAACAACACAGGCAGAAACATTCCAGGCACAATTTCTCTAGTTTAATGCAATTTCTTTCTTTTTTTTCCCTTTGAGTAAAGAGAAGCACATCGACACAATAACGGTCATTTATTGCTGGGAAAAAGTAAGACAGACAGACAGAAACAACATAGGGACAGTAAAGTAGGACCTACCAGAGGCGCACTCCAACCACCCACAGTTTAGTGCAAGTAAAGAACGTCTGTTTGTTTGAGTTAAGAGAAGCACATCGACACAATAATGGTTATTTAGTGATGGTGACAAATTAGACAATTATACAGAAACAACAGAGGGAAAGTAAAGATTTAGGAACTACCAGTGCTGCCCTCCGATCATCCGCTAGGAAAGACCGATACGAGACAGTTTTGAATTTGATTAATGAGAAGCACGTCGATTCAATAACGGTCCTAAAGTGCAGTGCAGGGAAGAAGCAAGAAAGAGTATCCAAATACAACAGAGGGAAAGCGAAGAAGCAAGACCTACCACCCGCATTAAGAGACAGAAACAACAGAGTAGGAAAGCGAAGAAGCAAGACCTACCACCCGCATTAAGAGACAGAAACAACAGAGTTAAACAAAAGAAATAGGAACTACAGGTGGCACCCTCCAACGACTCATGTTTATATAATCGTATTTATTTACAGCAAGCTCTCCCAAAACCAGCCGCCTTTTGCCAACAGAACAGGGGCAATGGACGATTAAAACCAACACAAAAGGATGAAAGGCACGTCAATCCCTGATTTCAAACACGTCACCGACGCAAGTGGCCAGGCCCCACTAAGCCATAACTCTCCCCCCCCCCCCCCCTTTTTTTTTCCCCTACCCAAAAAACACACTCCCAAGAATGGCCTTGACCTCCACAAATCAACGACTTCAAAGTACTTACGACACCTTGTGGTCGTCACCCTTGGATATAATACAAAAAGCCTATGTCCAGCTTGACGTAACACGACACCGTCTGGGAACCACAAAGTCGTATCTGCGTATAAAGCTTTTTTTTTTTAAATACAGGTATTTTTACGGCCACATCAACACAATTAAGATTATTTATGAGGCAGGCTTCGACCCTGCTTAATACGGTTCACATAGGCTGAAAGGGATACATCATTCCACTATAGAGCCCAAGATGCTCGATAAAAATTCTCCCCACTCGGGAATCGAACTCAGGCCTTCTGTGTGCGACGGCGAAGCCAAACATTACTGATGCCAGTACTTCGACAGTGTATCACACAGAAGTAAGCAGGAAGAAAATAAAGACCATCAACACACTCACACTAACAACCGTTTATTTTCGTTTGATGTTGGTTTACTTTAGTTTGGTATAGTTATGGTCGGTTTTGCGGCACTTGCAACACATGTCTTTAAAGTGACAAATATTACTAGAGCTGTTACTAGACGGCAACAAATAAAGAAAAAAATGGAAGAGAGGTAAGGACGAAGGAAATTTGATAGGCAAAAAAGGAGTAAACCATATAAGAGCACTCTCCAATCATACACAACTCTTTTTTGCTTGTTTGAGTAAAGAGAAGCACATCAAAAATAATAGAGGCCATCGGGTGCTGGGGGAAAGTAAGACAAACAGATAGAAACAGCAGAAGGAAAGTAAAAGGAGTAGGACCTACCAGTGGCACCCTCCAACCACCGGCGTTTAGCGCTGGGAAATGCAAGACAGACAAAAGGCCCACAGAAACAACATAGGAAAGGAAGGAAGGAAGGAAGGAAGGAAGGAAGGAA
>NW_004797843.1:4773-7143 GCF_000002075.1 Aplysia californica
GAGAGAGAGAGAGAGAGAGAGAGAGAGAGAGAGAGAGAGAGAGAGAGAGAGCTCCACAAACGCAAGACAGATGTGAGGCAGGATAACAACAACAACACAAAAAAGGAATACATTTTTACAATTAGATAAACCACACACGTTCAAGCCTACGGTTTAACGCCTAATAAGCGCGTTTCAGTTTGAGTAAAGAGAAACACACAGTGGGATATAACAACAGCCATTTAATGCAGGGGAAAATCACGATAGCTTGACAGACAAAAACAATAGAGGAAAAGAAAAGAAGTAGGGCAGAGAAAAATATAAACTGATTTGACCGATTTAAGCCCCCATCCCACCCCACCCCCGCCCCCAACCACACACCAAAAAAAAAAACACCAAAAAAAACAAACAACAACATATTCTTAACTCTTTGAGGCGCACATTCTAATTATTCACACTTTAGGGCAGTTAAATACTCGTACTACGTTATTCCTTGAGATTTTTCTGTCATGTTTTCTGTATCCAAAACCCTAAAAGAAGATAAACAACAACGTATATGCTATACTTATAGTAGGAGTTTTACGGCACTTGCAACACAATAGGGTCGTGCATGTGCCGAATAATGGTGGTGTTACCAGAGAGCAACAACACACAAAAAGGAGGAGAGTTATAACGACAGATGCTTGGTAGGAAAGAAGAAGCAAACCAAGCCAGATCACCCACCAACCACCCAAACTATTAACTTATTGATGACGCAGATAATTTTAGTTGTTTTACAAACATGGGGGCACTTGCATAATTCGCCATTCAAATGGGTTTTTCAACCATATTTTTTTGGAGATTCGCTGTTTTCTGTTCCGTTCTTTTTTCTCTTTTTTTTTTGGTGAAACCCAAAAAAGGTAGACAACAATGCGAATGCTATGTGATATACACATGTGCGTTGCTAGTTTGCGTACGTGGTCGTACGAAAATATGTCTCACAAAATGGCGTTTGTTCTATTGTCGGGCACGTTGTATGAGTGTCTCAGCTATCTCATTAAATAGTCCTTTGCAAGGCGTTCTCAGTTCTCCGGCGCTTGAGGGCTCTCCTATAGCCGAGCGTGTCGTGTAAGAGTTAACGTAAGTAAAGTAAGTTCTAAGCCTCTTTCACGCATGGCGTCAGGGCGGAACAAATGTGACCCTGCAGAGAGTGCCAGAGAGTGTAGGCACAAATTAAATGTACATACCACATGGCAGGTCAAGTCCGAATGTGTGTGTTTGTGTGTGTGTGTGTGTGTGTGTGTGTGTGTGTGTGTGTGTGTGTGTGTGTGTGTGTGTGTGTGTGTGTGTGTAAGCGAGGGGGAAAGAGAAGAGAAGAGAGAGGGGGGGGGATATATATACATGATGTGTGGAGAGAAAGAGAGAGAGAGAGAGAGAGAGAGAGAGATAGAGAGAGAGAGAGAGAGATAGAGAGAGAGAGAGATAGAGAGACAGACAGAGAGAAAGTAAGAAGACTTTTATCTATCATCAGAGACAGTCTGGCCAACTGCAGAGGACACGTTTCCCAAAAGTTGCTTAGCTTCAGTTTCAGTAAGAGTTTTACGGCACTTGTAACACAATTATGTCACATAAGTGCCAAAGACTAGACGTGCTACAAAAAGGCACCAAGCACAAAAAAGGAGGAGAGATAAGGACGGCAGATGTTCGAGAGGAAGGAAGGAGCAGATCACACTGGAGCACCCGCCAACCACCCACTTACCAAAAAGTTGAATCACGGGTCGATCTGAAGGCCACACGTTCTAGCAACCCCCTTGTTTCGTTTGTTTGAGTAAAGAGAGGGCACGTCGACACAAAATGGTCATTTAGTGCTGGGGGAAAATTAAGACAGGAAGAAAAAAAACAGCAAAGGGAAAGTAAAGAAGTAGGACCTGACAGTGGCGCCCTCCAACAACCCACCCGCATCAGATGAATGAGCGAAGCAGTTTATGTGCGTAGCCAGTTACGTCCGAGTAGACCGAGTAGAGGGCCCTAGTAGTACAACCTTTACCTTCCATCAGAGACGACCTCCAACCGCCCGCAGAAAGACAAATTACCCAAAAGTTGATTCCTGGATTAATGAGTAGATCCACATTCCACACGTCGTAATAGACCCCAGCGGACAAGACAAACGCATGTCAAACACATGAGAGAAAATCCTCAGAATACCGATAGTAGATTCAGAGAGGTATTGAAAGGGGGTGGGTGGGGGAGGAGGTAGGGGTCAGGGTCGTGGAAACAGAGGAGAAAAACAAAAATACCGCGTCGCAGATACCTAAAGTGTTGTCTCCTGGTTGAAGGACGAGTAGATCTATGAGGAATGTAAAGGATAATGTCGGGGGATGAGAGAGAGAGAGAGAGAGAGAGAGAGAGAGA
>NW_004797843.1:7331-12420 GCF_000002075.1 Aplysia californica
TACGGCGCTCGCAACTGCATCAGGTCATATGAGCGCCAGAAGATTAGAGGTGTTACAAGAGAGTAACAAACATAAAAAAGAAGAAGGGGAGATAAGGAACATAGACTTTTCATAGGAGAGAAGACCACATCAGAGCACCCGCCAACCACCCACAGAGAGAGAGAGAGAGAGACAGAGAGACAGAGAGAGAAAACGTGCGAATGAGAAAGGGGAGCCAAGAGAGGAAGAGAGGGTAGGAGAAATTGGGGAGAGGGCTGAAAGAGGGGGGGCGGGGATGTTTTCAATGTAGGTACTTTTACGGCACCATCAACACAATTCAGAACATTGGGTCAGGAGAAGAAAGTGGAGGGGTGGCGGTTAGATTAAAACTGAGGCGTTCACAGCAAGTCAGCATGATGAAGGCTAAATTTCGCCAGGAAACGTCTCGCCTTCTTTAGTCAGAGCAAACATAAACACATCGATGCAATAAAGTTCATTTAGTGCAGGGGGAAACCTCGAGATGGTTCGTTTGCTTGTTTCGTTTATTTAAGTGAAGAGAAGCAGATCGATCGACGAAATAACGGTTATTTAGTGCAGGGAAAAAGTAAGACAGACAGACAGACAGAAAAAGCAGAGAGAAAGAAAAGGAGTAGGACCTACCAGTGATGCCCTCAACCCACCCGCAAAGCGAGATAAACAGATAGACAATTATGTTTGTTTGTTTGAGTAAAGAGAAGCACATCGACACAATAATTTAGTGCTGGAAAAACGCAGTTACGTTAAACAGAGACTGAAACTGAAACAGTAGAAGAAAAGTAAAGATGTATGACCAACCAGTGGTTTGTTTGTTTATTTAAGTAAAGAGAAGCACATCGACACAATAACGGTCACTTCTTGCAGGGGAAATATAAAACAGAGACTGAAACAGCAAGGTTAAGAAGTAGGACCTACCAGTGGCGCCCTCCAACCACCCACACAGACAGACAGAAACAACAGAGGGAAAGTAAAGAAGTAGGACCTACAGTGGCGCCCTCCAACCACCCACACAGACAGACAGAAACAACAGAGGGAAAGTAAAGAAGTAGGACCAACCAGTGGCGGCCTCCAACCACCGGCAAAGCGAGATGGTCAGACAGATAAAAACCGCAGAACTGGAACTATACATAAGTAGGCTCCTTCTTACCACACGCGCGTCTAGAAGCATCTTCATCAGGACAAAAACAGTGTAGAGTAGACGGAGCAGACAAACCAAACACGTAGGCTACAATAGTAGGTCGCGGGGAGGTGTGAGGTCTATGTATCTGATTATCTAGAGAGAGGGTGAGAGGAGGGGGAAGGAGGGAGAGAAAGAAGGAGAGGGGGGAGGAGGGAGAGAAAGAAGGAGAGGGGGTGAGGAGGGAGAGAGATGGGAAAGGGGAGACAGACAGACATACAGAAAGACAGACAAACTGGGAAGTTCCAGGCATGTAAACTCTCTCTCTCTCTCTCTCTCTCTCTCTCTCTCTCTCTCTCTCTCTCTCTCTCTCTCTCTCATTCGTTGTTGTGTGTAGGCGTATGCGCGACTTTGCGCGCATGTGAGAGAGAGAGTGTGCGTGTGTGTGTGTGTGTCTGTGTGAGTGCGTGCCTAAGTATGTGTGTGTATGTGTGCGAGCATGAGAGTGAGCAGTGTGTGGGTAACTTGCCACAGAACACCGCCTACGCGACTCATAGCGGGAAGCTATTGACGCAGCACGCAAACTGTCTTCCTTCAACACCTAATCCCAACGATCCACTCTATCCCCTTTCGCCCCTCCCCCCATCCCCATCTTTTATCCCTTTCCCGTGTCTATCGATCGAATCGCCGGGCAAACAGCTGGAAAAGACACGACATGACATTAAATGGTCGCTTTTAAGCACAAGTGGGCTATCCCGAAAAATGCTGTTTTGAGAAAATCAAAGGTAAAGTTTTTGCCCCTTGTTCAATTTCTTTAAAAGACAAGGCAGAGTTTTCTCTCTAACCAAACAAATATACACACCAATGAAACCAAAGTTCTATAGGTAGGGCAATGCCCATTTTTTGGTGTAGGTCAAGCTTTCTGGAAAACCTCGAAATCTGGGTTAGCCCGCTTGTCCTTAAAAGCGACCAAATGCGATAGCTAAAGAGTCTTTTTTTAAAGTTTTAGTAAAGGTTTTACGGCGCTCGCACCTGCATAAGGTCATATGAGCCCCAGAAGATTAGAGGTGTTACAAGAGAGTAACAAACATAAAAAAAGAAAAAGGGGAGATAAGGACGATAGATGTGTGATAGGAAAGAAGAACCAAACCACACCAGAGCACGCACCAACCACCCAGAGTCTTCGCTGAATTCTTTGAAATAATCATATTAACAATAACACAGATGATGATGGTGATCATCATAAATGGCATTTTAATAGCGTATGTACCCGTTAAACAGCAAGCTCTATGCGATTTACAATATATAATATTTCCCCAGGAGACCCTAAAGCACTCAGAAACCGTCTCGGCTTTCCGGGGAGTATACAGTGCAAGCAGCCGATTAAGCACTCAAACATTAAACCAACTGACAAAATCTTTCGTTGTCCATAGCTGGACACCAATTCCCATCTCGGTGATGTAAGGAAAATGCATGTACATGTATAAAGACTTTCCCAAGGACACAACGCTTGGCTCCTGGCAGGGCTGAGTCCAAGACCTTGCGGTTATCAGCCCAACAACCTAACCATTAGACCACCGACACCACAATACATGTACACGTCATGCAAAGAGTGCTCCAAATGGCAGGATGTGACAATCCTCTAATCAGGACTATCGAGAAGAGATAATTGTGATTCTCTGGCCACATAAATAGAATATATAGACTTGGGAATTCTCTTATTTCAGTTTTAGTAATAACGGACCACGAACAAGACACTGGAGCAAAGAATGACAACATGTGAAATGTGATGTCTTAGAAAAGCAGTAAACAAGACCAGGCGAGACAAAATTAGAAACTCAGTAGTCAGAGAAATGGTGGGCACAAATGGTGCCATGCATCACATCCAACACCAAAGAATCAAATGGTTCGGACATCTCTTACGATTACCAACACACCACCCAGCACAACGTACCTACATTTTAAAAAAATTCAATGGCAACAAGGCTAGAGGGCGACCGAGAAAAGACCAGGATTGATGGAGTCAGGGAAAGATTAACAACTCATGGCATCCCCTTGACCCAAGCTCTCCGGCTAGTGGCAGAGATGCCTCTTTCTTCCCGCGACACCCTAGTATAAGCGGCGGATAAAAGTAAAACTAAAGTAGTAATAATTTTACAGCACTTGCAACACAACAATATCATACAAGTGCCGAAGATTAGATCTAGAGGTGTTACAAGAGAGTAACAACCCAAAAAAAAGGAGGAGGAGAGCTTAGAGCATTAGAAGTTCGATAGGAAAGAAGGGGCAAAGTACACCAGAGCACCCGCCAAACACCCATTATCGTCAGGAAGAAATAGTTGAGATTGGCTGGCTCCATAAATAGAACCAATAGACTTGAGAACATTCTACGGTGAGGAGAGATAGAAGAGAAAAAAAGAGCAGAGGTAGACAGGGGTCCAAATACCCTGAACAGCTTCGTGAGGAACAACACAGTCAGGAAAAACGGATCTGATTAGGAGAACTGACAACGAGAAGGAAATGGGGTGCCATGATCGATAATAAGTACTCTAGACCTGGCGCCTGAAGATGAAGAATAAGAATGCTAAAAGGTATGGGACGGCACGGTATGGCATTGTTTAAGACATTAGGACAAGCATAAAGACAAGTGTGGTACGTTATAACTGTCCCCGTGGTTTTATGCACCCCGCACAATTTAACAAAATTTGATCATTTTTTGCTTAATTTCTGATTATTTTCCTTTGTCATTCTTTGATAAAATTAACAGAATCGCATAATTCCACATTTTTTGGGCTCAGTTTGCTTAATTTCAGAATTTTTCTTGGACAAAACGACGGGGACAGGTTACAGTATCGTATCGCATGGCATAGTGGGCAACATTTTAAACGCTTCCGTATAGTCACCTATCCCCGACCCCAACCTCCATGGAGGCTCTCGTGACTTTACAATAACTCCTTTGGCCGTCTCGTTCACTCCAAATTACCTTCTTTTTTTTTTGGTTCCCCTTGGGTATTCAGTGTTACAGCCTGATAGGATCATGCGACTATCATTCGCGCAATCCGCTTCTATCGATTGTCAGGAATCCATTAACTGTTGGGTGAACTAAGAGAAATTAGATAAATGCTTTTCCCTAGCAACAATTGGAAGAAGATTAGATAAATGCTTCACCCACTATTATTATACTGTTGGGCCCTAGAATGTTGAAATGAAAACCATCAATTTATCAAAGGAAGGTTATTTCATACCAGTTTGAGGGTTTGGAAGATAATTTCAAGTTAGAGTCACTTACCAAATATTTACAATCTTGATTACGTACAGAAAGTGGAGGCGCACTGTGGTCTTGTGCAACTTATTTATATCATCATATTCGCCTATATAAACTATAAAAATAAATCTTGTTTTGAGCCTGGGAAAAGGACTAGAACCAGAATATCGACTGTCATGAACCAGTCTGGGTGTAGTGATTCATATAATTACGTGAAAGACAAAATTAATGCTCAAACTCAAAGTAGAGTACACGTAATAACTTGAATAGCTCAAGTAAACCTATTCAGTGTGAGGGGTGTAGGAACTGTGGGAGGGCAAGATACAGTGACACTGAAAATTTGCGAATCTGGAACAAAAAACTAAAATATAGAGACATAATTTACTGTCACCCTTCCAATGAAACGCGAACACTGAGGCCCCTGCCCTAAGTTCATTAACCCGCTTACAAGTAGTTATGACGGATCCCGATTATACACAAGGCATGCACAAACGCGCACTTTACTTTGCAGAGAGCTGTAGTAGTAATCAAAATTCTTAATATTAAAATTTGCTTCCAATTTCTTTTCTTTTTTTTGTCATCTGGTGTTGCGTCCAGCCCTCCCCCCATCCCCGAGTGTATCTTTTTTTTTTTTATATCAATAATCTTCCCCCCATTCCGGAGTCCTGTACTTCACAGCGCTCAGAACGCGC
>NW_004797843.1:12616-13739 GCF_000002075.1 Aplysia californica
AATGTTGCGTATTCAGACTTTTACAGACAAATTTCTGAGATCTTGATTTTCCGGTCGAGCCTCGGTGTCACATACAATTCCGCTTGCCGCCATAGCCGCCTGTTCGCGTGAAACGTACTCTCAGACAGGGAAAAGCCGAATTAACATCACAATCGCGACCGGCAAAAAATGAACTTAAAGACGTTATCGGATTTGGTTTTCAAATAATATTCGAGATCTTTTATGTATTTTCCCGCGTCTCGGCGATTTTTTTTTCAAATTCCCGGGTAATTCCCGAGGCCTGACAGTCACTCTGCTCCCAGCAACTCTCTTTCTGACTGACCCGCTTTCGCTGTAGCGGAGTTTAGCGGAGGACATGGCGGTAGCGGAAATCCGCTAAATAGCGGAGTATTGAGACCCATGTTTACAGCGCTCGCGACTACATCAGGTCATATGAGCGCGCGTGACACTTTAAACATTTTTCAATTGGTGGAAAATTTTGAATTTTGCACGGGTGGCGGCCGAAGCCTACTCTTATCGATTTTAGACCACCAACGGATCTTTAACTTGCCCACGGGACCTCCGCGATTTTTCGCTCTTGCCCGAGAAGGCTAGGGGTAGATCTTTCCTACCAGAAGATCATGGATGTGGCTGAAAGACAGTAGTAAGAAGGAGCCAAGGAGAAGCAGTAGAAAGGTTGCAGAAAGAGACAGGAGCCCAGAGGAAGAGGCAAAGGAGGTGAGGGGACGGGGGCAGAAAGTGGGGAAGAAAGCAGACGACAGAACATTGCTAGAGAGCAGGAAAGGATGTGAAAGGAGACAATTTTAAAGAACTAAATTTTCGGTTGCTACCCGGATTCGAACCCGGGACCTTTGAATTAGAGGCCAACACCTAAACCTCTAGGCCACGAGAGCCCCCTCACGTTTATCCAACATTCCACTAGGCAGTAGGCAGTCTGGTGGCGCGCAAATCTGATGATTAAGTCGATGTATCACGGCACTATCGACACAAATTGGTCTCGACTCGAACCCAAAATATTTTAATGACAAATTTTGTTCTTTAGTTTGTTTGTTTCTTTGAGTAAAGAGAAACACACCGACACAATAATGGCCATTTATCTAGAACTCTCTCTCACACACACACA
>NW_004797843.1:15089-16300 GCF_000002075.1 Aplysia californica
ACTACCCAACCCAATAAAAAAAAACAGTAAGTTACAGAAACACGGACAAACACAGCTTTCTATTTTTCGATCTTGGGAGACGGAGGAGCTTCTGCATCAGCACGAACAATGAAGGACAGCGGACAGAAAAGTGGGAAGACATGGAATAACATCAAGCAGCTAGCCCAGGATAGAGAAAAGTGGAGGGTGTCTGTCCGTGGCCTATACCCTGGTGCAGGGTGAGAAAGGCAATGATGATGATGATGATGAATACATCTTAGAGGCATGCTTTATATCTCTTGTTGGCTCCACTAACCATAAGTCTCGTAATCACCAAGTACAAAGTATTGCTGAATTTACCTCAATTATTTTAGATAAAGCGTGCTCCAGCTTTACGACAGGTTGAGAAAAACAACACGAAAATCCATTATCCATAAAACTATAGTTTTAAAAAGAAAGAAATGGCATTCGACTGACTTTGCTATGCTTCGAATAGCTGTGAATAGCGCAAAAATCTTTGAATGTCGAAAAGTAAGATCGAAGGGCACCAAAGAACGCAGTGCTCTAGCGCTCAGCACGCCTTGCATGCGTGACGATAACAAAACTGACATCATGGTTTGTACGAGCGTATATTGGTCGATATTTGTTGTTATTTGTTGCTTTTTTTTTCTTTTTTTTTTTCTTTTTGTTTGTTGGTTGTTTCGGGGGGGTCGTTGTTTTTTTTCTCGCGACAGAAACGTGAAAATATCGAACACTTCAAAGAAGACCAATGTACGAGGCCTGTCCAAGAAGCAAGTTTCCCTGTTACGTAAAATCAACAGTTCTATTTTACTGATATGAAATTTTTGTACAGAAAACATTCCTACAGGAACATGTTTTCTATTCAGCATATCAACTTTTTCATCCGATATAACTAGCATTCAAACGAAGTGACCGTGTCCGCTTCAGACAGAGTCCTTAGCGCAGCATGAATTTGTTTCGAGCACAATTTCTTCCTCGACTTCAAATCGCTGCCCCTTTCGTCTTTCGCATAAACGCAGAAAAAGAAAAGGAGGAAAGGGAGGCGCCGTGAAATGAAACAGTCCAAACCAGGATGAAAGGTTTCGAACTCAGACCATCCGTACTTCAACTTGGTACTGGTGTGTTAGCTATATACTACACTATGGCTCTTCAAACAACAGACAGACAGACAGACAGACAGACAGACAGACAGACAGACAGACAGACAGACA
>NW_004797843.1:18867-20456 GCF_000002075.1 Aplysia californica
TCTCTCTCTCTCTCTCTCTCTCTCTCTCTCTCTCTCTCTCTCTCTCTCTCTTGGTGGTGATATTCTGAGGATTACTGTGCTTTGTCTCTGCTGCTGTCTGCTGGAAATTTCAGCCTATCATCTCAGTGACAGTGTTGAGCGACTGAAAACAAATTGCAAATGTTTAACTGGATTTTTTCATGATTTTAGGTAAAATAAATGTTCCAAACTATTCTATTCAGATTTTTATCGAAACTGTTCTATTCTGCAAAATTGTTAACACAACATTCATCCTGCAGAAAATCCTACTGGCAATCGCAGTATCTCATCATAAGTAATCGAATCAACAGGGGACAAAAATGAGTGGGACGAAAACGGGTACGACGAAATTCGAAAACGAAAATTGTGGGACGAAAACGGGTTCTCCCCCAGACCAGGACCAGATGAGGGCGGAGTGGGGGGGACAAAAGAGGAAATAACGCTTCAAGATAAGTTTTATTAAGAGTTTTACGGCACTTGCAACACAAACAGGTCATAATATAAGCGCCGCAGATTTTGGGGCGTTACTAGCACCCCTGCTCAGTCACAAGAACCGAAGTGAAATCCCAGCTCATCAATAGCATCTTCATACCCACATTAACATACCAGTGCCAAACATGGTCTCTAAACAAGGCACAAGGAAGAAAAATCAATGCATGCGAAATGAGGTGTCTCCGCAAAACCACCAACGTCACCAGAAGAGACCGAAAAGAAACGAAACCAAATGTCTACAAACTGAAATACCACCAACAATAACATTCACAGAGCGTCAAAAACTCAAATGGTTTGCACATCTAACCAGAATGCCCCAGAAACAACTAGCGGCTAGAGCTTACAATACCCGAGAATTGGGCTTCAAATCAAGACAGACCTGGCTGGATGGGGTTAAAAAGGTCCAGGAACAACATGTCTATCACAGACGCGACACACTACACACCAAGCACAAGACCAAAACTTGCACCTCCCCTCGACATCCTAAGGATACCAGAGGGAGGAAAAAAGTAAAAGTAAGTACTAGAGAGTAGCATACAAAGAAAAGAAGGAGGAGATACAAGGACGACAGATGTTTGATAGGAAAGAAGGAGCAAACCATCCGCCAACCACCCACTGGGAAAAAAGGGTGAGCAGGGGAGAGAGAGAGAGAGAGAGAGAGAGAGAGAGAGAGAGAGAGAGGAGGAGGAGGAGGAGGAGAAGGGGGAAGATGACCACAGAGGAAAAAAGACATAACGGGGTAAGACCACGTAATAAGACCTCTGTTGACAGGGTCAAGACCAGTAATAGGGGAACTAATATACAATAACACACTCATTACATTATGCACGGCTGCCACAAACATAAAACGGACATGTCTTTATTCTTAGGTCTAGCAGGGGGAGATGAAGGAGATCGGATGTATCACGCAGAACGTTTTAACGAGAAAATAAACGTCATCAAAACGTACGTTGACTACGAGTGGATAATAAAAACATAGACGTTAACGTTTCAAAAACAAAACAAACAAAAACAAACAAACTCCAAGCACACAGTGGGTCAAGTTGGCTGGCACTTGACAAGTAACCCCCCCTCCCCCC
>NW_004797843.1:22242-23496 GCF_000002075.1 Aplysia californica
TCTCTTGTGACGTCTAGTCTTATCTTCGGCATTTCTATGACCCCCACTGCGTTGCAAGTGCCGTAAAATCTTACTTAAACTAAATCTAAAACGGTTTGATTCGGGCCAGCCATATTTCATTTCATTGATTGGACAAAAGCTGCCGTTTGGCACAATACACTGATTCGACAAGCGACGGTAAAAGACAAACGTGTCGGATTTTGAATGCCACAATTAAATTTAGTTAAAACCCGGACGTATTATGCCAAAATGGTAGCTTTCGACCAATCCATACAAAGAAAAAAACCTTGCTGTCCCCGGCTCAGTTCGATGAATCCGATGAGAAGTGTGTACTGAGTATAATGCGCTTCGAAAATGGAATGGAAAAGGTTCTATACCCCTATCATGTTTTAGTTTTGTAGAAGTTTCACGGCGCTCGCAACTGCATAAGGTCATATGAGCGCCAGAAAATTAGACGTGTTACAAGAGAGTAACAAACATAAAAAAAGAAGAAGGGGAGATCAGGACGATAGATGTTTCATAGGAAAGAAGAAGCAAACCACACCAGAGCACCCGCCAACCACCCACTCACTGAGTATAATGCGCTTCGAAAATGAAATGGAAAAGGTTTAATACCCCTATCACGGGACCTTCGCGCGTGACGTCTATTCCTGAAAGGACCCAGCCAAATCGAAAAATTTGTACTGTGAAGTGCCTTTCCCAAGAACACAACGTCGGACCCAGCTGACGCTCGAACCCTCCGAACCCACAATCTCACGATAACAGGTCCGGTTGCCTAACCACTAGACCACCGATACTACCAATGTGCTTCGACTTCAGAGTCAAAATTTGATGCAGCTAAGCAGACGTCATTTCAAACAGTGTACAACGGACCAACGAGCATGTGGGAAGAAGTAGGAAATGAGAGCACAGATGACATATCGAAAGCATGACTGTTGGAGATGTTACGCGCCTTTAGCATTTATAAATGAGGAGGCGGGCTGCTTCGACCTTGCCTTCCAGTGCCAGGCCGGGCTGCGTGAGATAGAGCAGGGTAGAGGCAGGATGGATACCTCCTTAATGATCTGAACAGGTGCGAAGGGAGAGTAGAACATTTATACTCTTACAAACAAATTACAAAGACCGATTCCCACTGCACTTTTTGTAACGGGAGGCGCGGCGGGGGGAGGGGAGGAAGAGAGAGAGGGGGGAGAGAGAGAGTGAGAGAGAGAGAGAGAGAGCTGAAGAGAGAGCTGAAGAGAGGGGAGAGAGAGA
>NW_004797843.1:25052-29070 GCF_000002075.1 Aplysia californica
TATATATATAAATGTGATCTCTCCTTATGTAATAATTATATAGGTCATTTCAGTGCCGAAGATTAAAAGTGCTACTAGAATGTAATACACAGAAAAGAAGGAGGAGAGATGAGGATAACAGATAGTTGATAATAAAGAAAATGCATACCACAGGAGAGCACCTGCCAACCACCCACAAAACGTAATCAAATCGACAGACAAGCTTGTTGTGGTTGTTGTTGGTGTTGTTATTATTGATGATGTTATTAATATCACGGATGTTGTTGTTGCTACTGATGCCATTATAGAGCCTGTTATTGACGTTGTTATTGATGTTGTTGGATTATTATTGACGTTGTTATCAAACCGATGTTGCTGTTATTGTAACTGGCTGCTATTTACAGTCACGTGGCATGAACCCCACGACCAGTATCCTCATGAAACACAAAATACTTCTCAATACAAACAGACATAGTCTTTTCACACACACACACACACACACACACACACACACACACACACACACACACACACACACACACACACACAGTGCAAAACTAATTGGGCTAACCAATTAAAAAGACCAGTTCCAATCATGCATCACTGATTCCGTGGAGAGAGAGAGAGTCACCATAAAAATGTATTCATTCATTCTTATATTACAGGAGGTGTAATAAGAACATAGCCAATTAAGCTTGAATACAGCGGATGCTTTGAAAGAGAATATAGGCCTTTGTAACAGCTCATTAAAGAGTAGGGGTCAAGCCATCAGTTCATTCAGTATAGTGGCAGCCTCTAGACACAAAATGTGATATTCCCAAACTCAGATTATTCGGGCAGTTTTCAAGATTTTCCACCAACACAGCTCAGTCCACTCAGAAAACAATAGGTTAATGCGGAACTCCAA
The DNA here is from genome assembly GCF_000002075.1 of Aplysia californica. Lineage (NCBI taxonomy): Eukaryota > Metazoa > Mollusca > Gastropoda > Aplysiida > Aplysiidae > Aplysia > Aplysia californica. The sequence continues at coordinate 25,939 of NW_004797843.1, forward strand.
TCTCTTGTAAGCAGCATAATTACAGAGCGATAAAACACACCCTCAAAGAACTTTTCCACTAAATATTTTAAATAAGAGTTTCTTCAAATAACTTACCTGTAAGAACTTTGTGATGGCCAACTTGTTCTGTGCGTCGCTGAGATAGTCAAACAGGTGGTAGTCGATGTCATGAAGGTCAAACATGACTTCTCTGTGGGGACCAATGAAAATAAAAGTGAGGGTAACAACACAAAGGATGGGATGATAGAATGTGAGAGACATCACAAGGAAATGTTATCAGAGTCAGTAGGCTGAGTGAGAATTTCCAATTTCAGATCAGAATGTACGGCACTGTGTACCGGAACACCGATAGCCTAGCTCCAAGCTTGCTCAAATTCACTGTTATATCAAGTTTGGCCAAATGTTTTCTAAGCTAACAACCAGCTAAATGACTGAACTTTATTTTATTCCAAGCTGAATTAACAAACATAACGTCACTGGAAAGGAAACGAATAATAACATTACAGACTATGGTTTGAAAATACACACACAAAAAAAAAATCACAACCAAAGAAAATGAATATTCTGTGCAATTCTTTGGCTGTTTTTCATTCCTGTTTTCAAATGTTTGAGAATCTTTAGGTAAACGTATAGTTCAAAACTGTTTATTCCGATATTATAATTCAAAATTTACGACCAGATTTGATCATTTTTAACAGTTTGAGGAAATGATCAGCACTAACTCTACTATTTATAATCATAATAATGTATTCAACATTGCCCATCTTTGCCCATCTTATAGTTTTCCATTCGTAAAAACAAAAAATGCTCAGTAACCTTTAGGATTCAGATGTAAAAAAAAAAATTGCAAAATAACCATGAGTAGGCCAGATGCCTTGACCCTCGCTACCCCTACCCCCTCAGGTATGAATGTGAGTCAGACCAAAACTTTGTTTTCATCTTTATATTCTGCTTCAATCAATTTTACTTTCTCTTCTTCAATTATATCTGCACACCCCATCCACACTTCTCTCTCTGTCCCCCCCCCCCCGCCCGTGTCCCCAGTTGTTTATCTATAAAGGCGGCGTGGAAAGGAACTGGCCCCCCCCCCAACTTCTCTCTGATCTTACACACACACACACACAACACACACCATACGCACATTCAGCAAATACAAAAGGAGACCTCCTAATTGGTTTCATACCCTACTATTCTAGATGTCAAAATAAAAATAAAGTAACACTCATCCAAGAAGAAAGGAGACACACGAGCTCTTTAAGATTTAAGGTTCAAACGGCAGATTAATACTCACCCATCTGCTTGACCATAGATGTTCCTGTGAAAGTTCTGGTTAGAAAACCCTCCGACATCCTCGCTGCCCCAAGAACCCAGGGTCCGCGAACTGGTAGGTCTTGGCCAAATATCATTTCGATTTCTTACGAGCACACATGTTGGACGTCCCCCTGGTTTAACTGGGGACTTTCTATCTAACGACTTATTCAAGTTCAGCGTAGAAAATGCTCTGATGCTCAGAGCCGGCCATGAGGATCTACGTACCAACCATTGGTGTTTGGGAAGAAGACTTTGCCACTGTTTGGACCGATAAACTCTACTGCAGACGAGACGATGGCCAAAGGCCGAATGCATTCCACTGCCGACGAAAAACAACAAGCTGTCCCAAGCGAGAAAAAAAAAGGAACTGTTTGAAGTGGGAGAAGTGGAAGCAGTTCCCAAATATTTTCACTATCAATCAATGAATTTTAGACAAACAATTATTAATCGTCTCCTCCGGTAAGCGAAATCAAAACTGGCAAACACTTGACTGTTGAGAAGCAGAAGTATAGGCCTAGATCTAGAGATCTAGATTCTAGATCTAGATTCTATATCATATCCTGAAACTGCTCAATCCGTTATAAACAGTGTATGGATGGATTGTAGCGGACACTCCTTGATTTGAGATAAGTCGGAAGTAAACTAGTCTAGTCGAAAATACCTTCACCACACCACAGGAGATCAAGTTCAATGTCAGTTGAAGCGATATGGATCACTCTTTTTCTGCTACTGTTCAACACACTGCTGCTTTGTTGTTGCGACTCTAGATCTTTCTGTTGTAGGGGCTTCGTGTTCGTGCTATTGCCAGTCACAGAAATTTGACCTCGAAATTTTGCCCGGCTCGATTTTCTTGTTTACATGATGCAAGACGCCATCTTTTTGTATTCGATTATAGAAATGAATGACAAGACAGTCCATTCATTTTGTTGTTTCAAGTTCTTTTGTTTATAGTTTGAAAGTTCATCGACTTTTTTACATTTGAAAACAAGTGCTGAGATAATGTTTTCTTTTTTACGGCTTCCAGAGTGCAGAAATAACGTTACAAAACAACAAATCGAGCATTAATTACATAGTCGACTTTAGTATCGAAATGTGATTTTTGCATCCAGACAAGTCCGGTTACACATTTTTGTGATATCAAGTCCTCTTTTGATTGGTCGACCCGAACACACCCCCAAAGCGATAGCCAAAATTAGAAGTCGGATTATTCACGTGGAGGTAAGTGTGGCGGTAACACCGGGTCAACACAGAACCGAAGCAGTTGTCAGTCTGCCAACTCCCCAGGCGGCTTCAGGGAGAATAATAATAATGATATTACAAATGTAGATCTACCAGTAAATAATAATAAGAAGAGAACAGGTAATTATGATGAATAATAATACCAATAATAATGATAATAATTAATAATAATAATAATAGCAAACTATAATGTAGGCCTCTTGATTTCGTTTTACAGCGGGGTGCTCTGTTTTGTTTGTTGTTTGGGGAGGGGTTGTTGTTGTTGCTGATGTTATTTTGTTTGTTTGTTTTTTCACTGTGAAAGCATTGGCTGTTGTTTTATTTTTGTTGTTGTTGTTTTGTTTTGGGTTGTTGTTTGTTGTTGGGTTTTTTTGGGGGGAGAGAAAAAAAAGCCTAAACATTATCTAGGGACAGAATCCACGATGTTAAATAGAACATGATCAATTTAAAGCAGCCCAGCTAGTACTATCCTACTTTTCTTACGGGTTTCTCTTCAAACTTTGGCACAATCGAAACTAGTTCTATACTCTACATACAAGCGCGAACACGAGCACACACACACACACACACACACACACACAC